>NW_012267289.1:8947274-8948569 GCF_000151885.1 Dipodomys ordii | reverse complement strand
TACAAAATGCATGAGTTTCACACTAACAGAGCAGTTCATGCTGAAATACGTTGATCCTGGAAACCATAATAGTGGAATTGATCTACTTCGGACCTGTGAGTACTTTGATTTCAGTTGAATAATTGGGCAGAAAAGGAAATAGTTATGTTTGCTTAACTTTATTTTTGGAAAACAATGTATTGTAGGTCAATGTGAATGTGAAGTAAGTCTTCTAGTCGTATTCCAGTGAGCTCTGTTCTATTAGTAATACATTTTAAAAAGTAGAAATAAACTTACCAAATGTCAAATTACTTAGTTGAGAGAGACAGCTAACACCTGTTAGGATGGAATCCAGACTTCCAAAATACATTTTTATGTTACTTTTGAGTATAAGGACATTTGAAATAATAATAAACTCTTGTATGTGAGATAACACTCCCACTGCCTAAGTTCATGAAAAAGTTTGAGCTCTGAATGCATCATGCTTGTCAAACATGTTCATCTGTGTAGTACCAAAAAGTGTATATACAGTTGTAAAAAAAAATTGTATTATTTGATGGTTAATCTGCCCTTGTAATAACTATCTTCAAACTTCAGCATCAGTTTTCAGGGCTACAGAGGTATTTTTGAGCTTGTCTAGAAATGACTATATTATGAGAGGAAATGTTGAATAAGTACAGTATTCTGTTTTGCAATGGAAATGCATAGGATTACTAATAATTAAATGATAAGAAATTCGAATGGGGTACTTGTGAGGCTATCATCTTCTCATGTGGATAAGAAAATATAAAAAAACAGGTATTGAGCACCTAATGTATTCCACATCCGTTATGTTGAATCTATGCAAGACTAGTCATTTATAATCCCTATACATTTATAGTATTACTGCCTTTAGATCCTGTGAGGACTTGATCCTGTCTGCATGTAGAAACACTACTTTTGTTTCAAACCTTACTTTCCTACTTTTACTTTGAACAAGTTATTTAGGCCTCTTGTCTACGTTTCTTCAATTATAAAATAGAAATAATAATTTTCAGTAGTAATAGTTGTTGGGATTAGGTCACAAAACATTTGTAGAATAAATGGCAATAAACTGCTAAAGGATGCAGAATTAAAATGCTTTTTCACCTTTTGAGTAAGGTCTAATTAGAATATCTCTTTTGTTGTAAAATGGTCTGAAATTATGGTAACGTAGTTATTTTTCTCCTCTTTTAAAACCAGATCTTTGGCGTTGCCAGTTCCTTTTACCTTTTGTAAGTCTAGGTTTGATGTGCTTTGGGGCATTGATTGGACTCTGTGCTTGTATCTGCCGAAGC
>NW_012267289.1:8897589-8943014 GCF_000151885.1 Dipodomys ordii | reverse complement strand
CACTTGAGCCACAGCGCCACTTCCGGCTTTTTTCTTTTTGCTTATGTGGTGCTGAGGAATTGAACCCAGGGCCTCTGGCATGCAAGGCAAGCGCTCTACACTGAGCCACCTTCCAAGCCCTAAAAACTGGTTTTATATCAAACAGTAATTATATATATATATATATATATATATATATATATATATATATTTGATAGGTCTAATCCTTGTTGATTTATGATTTCCTACCATACTTTTTCTAAATCTCTAATTTTTGGAAACTATTCTTCCTCCTCAGTTTTCATGGAAGCAATTTATGCTGTCATTAAGAACAACTTACTCGAATGAACGCTCAAGTCTTTCCAAGTGTTTCTCCTTGTAAAGAAGGCATATTATCTGATAGGCACAATTTCTGGGATTCAAGGGTTCTACCAGAGATGCATGGTATATAAGGATTAATATCTAGCTTGAGAGATGAGTGCTAACTTTATATTCTTAGGTCTACTCTTAACCTTCAACCTCCCCCTGCTCCCCAATTACAATGAAGATACCTACCTCAAGAGTGTTGTAATGAAGACACCACCAATTGTTCAGCAAAAAGTAGTCCCTCGAAAATGCTACTTAAGTCTGGTTTAATTACAATCTAATATTTTGAGGAAGCCAGTAACTGGCCTTCATAAAGAAAGTGAACATTTTGACTGTTTATAAACTGTATTCATACCTTGGGTGAGAACTAGAAAGCATGTGTGGTTGACATTAACCTCTATACAAGTCAGAAATTCTTAAAGGTGAGCATGGCCCACTAGCTAAACTAACGATCAGATAGCTTCTGAATTAACAGATTACTCTGAGTATTAAATAACTTAAGTGCTTTAAACAAATCCTGAAATAGATCTCCGTAAATGCTTGGTTGTATTATGCAGAGACCAACACAGTGCATGGGAAGGAAAGGACAGTCCCTGTGGTCAGACCCACTATGCATGAAGGACTCAGAGCCACTATGACTTTCCCTGTGGCTGCCCTCTAGTAGAGATACGCATTGGGGTCGGAGTTTCTAGTTTCTAGTTTTCTTTAGTTTCTAGTTCAGGTTCACTTCAAAATAGAGCAGGCTTCAATACTCAGGCTTTTTAGCCTTTCATATTTCAAGGTGGAAGGATTTTGCCTTGAAGGTTTACATTCTTATTCTTTTTCTCAAACATAACCGCACTAGTGTGATACTCTTGACCTTTTATAGATTGTGCTAACCATTGATTGGTAAGTAAAGCTTAAGAGCATCAAAATCTTAGTTCAGGAAGTGGTGCTGTAGCTCAAAAGTGGTAGAGCACTAGACTTGACTTGAAGAGCTCAGGGACAGTGCCCAGGCCCAGAGTTCAAGCCTCAATGACCACCCCTCACCTCAAAAAAAAAAATCTTATTTCATTTTCTGCCACTATAGCAGAACACTTGATAGACACACACCTTCATTGTAAAAGTGATGTACAGGGTTACAGTTACATAAGTCAGATAAAGAGTACATTTCTTTTTGAACAGTGTCACCCCTTCCCAGTTTTTCCCTCCCATCCCCACCTACCAGTTGTATAGTTCATTTTCAATGTAGTACCTAGTGAGTATCACTGCTGCATTTGTTCACTCACAGGGTTTTATAAATAGCTATTTTCATTTTCTGTACTTTTTGTCTTCTTTGTAAGTTTACGTTTTGGGGAGGGTAAAGGAGGGGCACAGAAAGAGTGGGATAAACAATTGATACTTACAAAGAACATCTTTGGCTGGGAGTCCAAGAGCAAGAACAGTAATCCCAGCTCTGAGGGTGGAGCCATCATGGTGTAGTCATGTCTCAGCCTTTCCAACTCTTAATGTTGCAGTGGCAATTCAGGTTCAGCATAGTTTTGGTAGGGATAACTATTCTAATTATGGTTTTGCCTTTATTTAAAAAATAGAATACTGGTCTGTTGGAGGACGAGAATCTCTTGAAGTTTGCTTGCTTTGAAAACCAACTCTTACTATGTCTAACTCAATTTGATCGAGACCCTTCATTTTAAGTTCTAGAGATGGCAGTGGATTTCAGATGCACAGAGCATAGATAAAACTACCGAATATATTGACAGTGTATTATGCATATCCATTTAAGAAAAGGCACAAGGTAAGTGGTAGATTTCTTATTCTTTGGGGTCAAAGATATGAAAAATTTAAAATGATCTTCCCCTTTTTGTTTTAGAGTTCAAATACTGACTTTGAGACCGAAGAACCCAATTTTGTGATTCCTAATCATCCAGCCATCTCCCCAGGTTGTGCTTCCTCCATCTGTACTCCCTCCCCAATGCCTTTTGTGTACACACTTGAAGTATGGGAGGGAGGAAGAAAGGAGGGAGAAAGAAAACACTGCTATCTCATTCATCTTGAAATGAGTAAGATTGTACAATGAAATCAGGTACAGTTAGGTCAGGTCACATTTAATATGTGGGGGGAAAGCATGAGTGCTTTAACAGATCTCCTAGTGAAGGCATCTTTTATTTTGGGTGTGTATTCATTAACAGGTTATATTTCTTCAGGAGGAAACTACTGTGTATTTTCAATCAGGTGCTGTCCCCCCAAATCTGACCAAAGTTGTTTAATTCTATCTTGATGATAATAGTGCTCATCTTGACTTAGAGTGTATTCTTATTAAGTAATCGTATATTTCTTTTTGAAATATATTTCTTGTTTAATCTATAATAATCTCCTACATTGCCTTTTTTCTATTTTTTTCTACATTGCATTTCATAATTACTTAGAAACACATTTAATTTTACCCAATTGCTCTCAAGGTAGTTTGTAGGTTCTTTAAAAAATGGCCTTACCTATCCACCAACAATTTCCGTACTTTGAACATAAAGACCTCTAATTTTTGTAGTGGCGTATGACCTGTCCCAACTAGCAGAAACCAAGTAAACTAAAAATAATATAAATAAATACTGGTTTTATGCCACTAACTTTTATCCTGAATATGTTATGAAGTAACAGTTTTTAAAACATTACTCTTTCACATCACAGGTATCAAATACTGTTTTCCCTTCATTGTAAGTGGCTTTTTCTTACTTTAGACCCTTAGTTTCCCATTTATTTTTCAGTTGTCTCCTATTTTTTCATGTTAATATTCTTTATTAAGTTTTCTGGACACTTACCAACATTGGGTTAGTGCTTTTATATTTCTAGAACATTCTGAAATTCTTGAAAGCAGCAGTAGGTTGTTAATGCGCTTGTCAGGGAAGTCCAACTTACATGATGCTGTTAGTCATCCCTCCTCTTAAACTCCATAGATCCATTCTTTTCATAGTTTTATAATTAGGTGTTTCAGTCCCTTTTGTGAAGTCAATAAAAGGGCTATCATAATTACAGTGTAATTAGTTAAGTATAAAAACTAATGGCGGTAGTAAAAGTCTCCCGTCTCTTTGCTAGGTTTATCTGGCTGACAGGCCTGAAATAGGGGAAGAAGCTTGGTCAGCATCTCTATTCTCCATCATTTTCTCTCTGATCCTTCTCTAGTCAAACCAGGAAGATAGTAGATTTGGGGAAAATATAGACAATTGTGGCTGATACTGTGGTATGTGACTCTGGTCCACAGAGGGTCCATGAATAATTGCCAGCTCTTACTCTTTTAGGAATAATTGGGAGTTTACCAGGGATTTATCCTTTGCAGATCTTCAGATTGTAGTTTTTTTAATAAATGAAATTGGTATCTTTCCTTCTATTGTTTTCTTAGCACTCTTGGTTCCATTCCTTGCAGACTGTCTCTTTTTTGATGGTTTCACATTACCTTCAAGTTATTTAAGAGTTCTCTTTCACAGGGCTCAGGCCAGGGTCTTTTCATACATACATAGAATGTACTTTCATGTTCACCCTCTCCTTTCTCCCTGTCCAGCCCCTCCCATTGGCTCTCTTTCAGGTTCTCTCTCTACAATAGAAAACTTCAGAATATTTGTCTTTCTGAGTGTGACTTAACTTGCTTAATATGATAATCCAAGCAAATGATATAATTTTATTTGTCTTTATGATTGAGTAAAACTCCCTTTTCTTGATGAGCACCAAGGCTGATTCCATAGTTTGGCTATTTTGAATAGTGCTGCTGTCAACAGGGGTGTGTATACTGATTTTCATTTCTTCAGATATATATGCCCAGGAGTGGTAAAGCAGGATTATGTAGTAGTTCTGTAGTTTTTGAAGAACCTCCACACTGATTTCCATAGTGGCTGCACTAATTTACACTCCTGCCCCCTCACCTTCACATTGGCATTTGTCTATTTCTTGATGATGGTCATTTTGATAAGGGTGAGTATAAATATCACTGTTGTGATTTAAATTTCCTTTTTTGCGAAGGAGATGTACCTTCATTTGTGTTCATTTAGAATACCCTTATATACCTGCCTAGGGGTCACAGACAAAAGGCTGTGTTCACTTTTTCTCATGTTCATTCTCTGTTTCTGTGAAGAATTAATTCTACATAGACATGCCCACATCCCAAATCATGTTGTTAGAATTCTTAGTAGATTTTTCTTCCAATAGAAAATTTTAGATTTTTATCAGTTTTCCTTTATTTTCATGTGTTCTTTGATTTTTCTAAAAGGAATACTAAGCAAAACATACAAATATTAGCATATGATTCATATATCAGTATATAAATCAGTGTATGAGTCATTGCTCCAAAATTATCATATTAATTTTGTGCTACATGCTTCCCACATTATCCTTTGCTTTCTTTTCCTCATCTCTCCTTAATCAGGTCTGGCCAGTTTTGTTCTCTCTGTACCTGAGACTGATATTGATTCACCAACAAAAACTAGAAACAAAATTATAAAATGAAGAAATGAAGATAATTTAAACCAAATAAAACATTAAATTTAGAGTTACTAAATTATATTGTATGGACTTGTTCTATCATATTTCTTTTTTTCTATCATATTTCTTAGTTCATATCTATACAATCTGCTTAAAATGAAAATAATCTTAGCTTTGTATTAGAATTTCTTTTAAATATCAATATGTTTGGCTTGTTTATTGTCATGTTTTTCTTTCAATTCACTCTATATATGACTGTCAGAGAAATAATAGATTGTTTTATCTGAGAGGTTTTTTAGTATCATTTCCTTAATATTTTATTGTAAAAGATAAGCAGAAAAGTGAAATATTGCTCAAATTGATATATTTTATAGCAATTGGTAAATATTGGTTGCTGAAGAAAAGTTCTGAAATAATACAGTGTGATAACAGAAAATTCTTAGTAATGTAAACTACGTTTATGTGCTCAGAGGGACCAGGCAGTTTGCATAGAAATACCCAATCTTTACAGGTCTGTTAACTTTGCAAGAAAAGCCAAAATTTGTGCTTTTTTAAAATAAAAAATGTCCTGGTTTTTAAACATTAGAAATTAGGTGTTTTTTTTGTGAAAATACTGTACAGAGGGGTTACAATTACATGGGCAAGATATTGAGTACATTTCTTATTAAGCATTGTTGCCTCCTCCTTTGTTTCCCTTTCCCATCTCTTCTCATCCTCCTCACCCCCTCCTACTCAATCCCCCCCCCCAAGTTGTAAAGTTCGTTTTTCAACATAACAATTTGTACATCTCATTGTTGCAATGGGCCCACCTGTATCCCTATTTAAACGATTTGTTTTTCCCCTTCCCCTCCACAAATTATACCAACATCAAATACAGTGAAAGTAGGGGTTATATCGTGGGGAAGGGACATACAAAAGCAACAAAGAAATAATCTTACAAATATGTTAGAAACAATCCCATAAAAGAAAAAAAAATTGAGCAACTCCATTCGTAATAGCCCCACAAAAAATAAAATACCTAGGATTTAACCAAAGAAGTGAAGGACCTCTATGATGGAAGCTTTCAAAACCTGAAAAAGGAAATCAAAACAGAACTTAGAAAGTGGCAAAAACTCCCATGCTCCTGGATTGGAAGCATCAACATCGAGAAAATGGCAATACTTCCCAAGGCTATCTACAAATTCAATGCGATACCAATCAATATTCCAGCCTCATTCTTCAAGGAAATAGAAGAGGCAATCCAAAAATTCATATGGAACAATAGCAAACCCCGAATAGCAAAAATGATCCTCAACAGAAAGAACAGTGCTGGAGGAATATCACTACCAAATTTCAAACTCTACTACAAAGCCATAGTAATCAAAACAGCTTAGAAATTAGTTTCTGCATTACAGTGATTAAACATTTCTTTGTAACCTTTGTGTGATTTCTTTGTGACTTCTTGTGTGATAGTTGACTATGGATTTTGTAGTTAGACCCCCATGACGTCACATTATGCACTATTGAAGGATATATTAAGTGACCGAGACACATTGGATTTTATTTTTTCACTTGTCACATGGGATGATAATTCTTTTTTCCTGGAAGATGTTAATGAAGGTAAAATAAGATAATCTTTATATAGCCTGGCACTAGATGGATACATAGTAAGAGGCCAAGTACATCTGGTGATGGCTAGTGAGACTTTTGGAGTCTTCATTGACTGAAATAAGCCATGCAAGTCTACTCATTGGCTTTAGGGAGTGGCACAGGAAGTAGCAAACAAGTATAAAACAGCCAAACTCAAATTCACTTGAATTCATTGCTTTATTTAAAATTTTTTTATTGTTACTATAAGGAGAGGTTACAATTACATAAGTCAGAATGTCACCTCTTCCCTCACTCTCCCGTTTTTCCTCCCACCCCCACCCACAAGTTGTATAGTTCATTTTCAACATACTGTCCAGTATCATTGTGGCATTTGTTCATGCTTTCTCCCTCCATTTCTGTGCCTTTCTTTATACTCTGAAAGACATAGACCCTAACAAACAATAAAGGAAAAAATACCATAAAAATCACATCCTGTTTTCATTTCCTGGAGTTCATTTTGACAAGGATTATTTTATATGACATTGTGCCTTTGTGTTCCTATTCTAAGATTACCCTCCTTTGGTCTCGCTGTGTGTGAATGCCTAGAGGCCCTGCTTTATTTTTGCTTTCTAACAGTCATCTTACATTTATTGAGAGGTAGGAAACATTTTACAAAGAAAACTAGTTCTCTGAACTCAGTTCTTGATGTGTCTTCTGTTTTGTCATTTTTTCCAAGTTCTGTGTCCATCTAGTGGTATGAAAACTGATTTTTAATTTAATTTTATTGTAAAGGTAATATACAGAGGGCTTACGGTTACATAAGTAAGTTACATACGTAAGGAACATTGTTACCCTCTCCCTCTTTTTTCTCCCACTTTCCCTAAGTTGTAATGTTCATGCCAACATAGCATCTTGTATCACTGTTGCATTGATTTGCTCTTTGGCCTTTGTCTCACCATTTTGTTATTCTTCCCTTCCCCAAATCAGATAAATGTATATACAAGATACAGGTTATCAAAATAAAAAACAATGGATAAATAGTGGATAAACAAAGAAAAAAGAAATAACTTCACACAGTGTATTAACAACAACAAACCTCTTGTTTCCATATCTTGGAGTTCATTTCAATTAGTATCATTTTTTATGGTCAAATGTACATAGCTATTGGGCTATTGTGATCCTCTGCTAGGACTATCCTAGACATATATTAATTATTACAAACAAGGGAAACCATGGATTCTATGTTTCTTTGAATCTGGCTTACTTCACTTAAAATGATTTTTTTTCCAAGTCTTTCCATTTCCTTATGAATGGGGCAATGTCATTCTTTCTGGTGGAAGCATGTGTGTGTGTGTGTGTACACCACATTTTCTTGATCCATTCTTTTACTGAAGGGCATCTGGGTTGGTTCCATTTTTGACTATTATAAATAATGCTGCAACGAACATAGTTGTGCTGGTAGCTTTAGTGTGGACTCAAAAAAATTAAACCCTTCTAATAAAAATCCTAAAGAAACAACCACCCCGTTAATAAGTGTGCTAGGATTACAGGCGTGAGCCACTGGCGCCTGGCTTACTTTATATTTCTAACTGCAAGTTTTACTGCTGTCTTTTAGGTGCTGATGATTCCTGACACAACAAAGACTTTGAATTTGGAAATGACTTCGGGGTTTGTTTTTAATTTTTGCTATTTTCTGTTAAGGCTTAGCATAGTTGACTCTGTTCATTATACTTTCTTTTCATGCACTGCTGCTTTGAATGGAACATATCACATTAATATTTGACATGAAATTTATGTATTTTATTAGTGTAATTTCTTTTTTTTTTTTTTAGCAGGGGGGTCCGGTCGTGGGGCCTGAACTCTGGGCCTGGGCGCTGTCTCTCAGCTCTTCTGCTCAAAGCTAGCACTCTACCACTGAGCCACCTTCCCAGCCCCAGTGTAATTTCTTATAAGTACATTTTGCTGCATCTAAATTATGAAGGCACAGAAGATATGACTTGTTTAAACTTTCAGAATTTTTTGTAAGACATTTTTTACTTCCTTATTTCTCAGGCTATAAATGAAAGGATTCAGTAAGGGAACTATAATTGTAAACAGAATAGCAGCAGGTATGTCTTTATCTCCTTCTTCTAGTAAATTGGGCCTAATGTACAGGAAGAAAATAGATCCATAGTATAGTGACACAGACAAGAAGTGAGAGGCACAGGTAGAAAAGGCTTTGATCCTTCCCTCTTTGGACTTCATTTTGAAAATTGTAAAAAGAATGTAAAGATAAGAAATTAAAACACTACCTATTGTGAAGACTTGAATTAAGCCAGAAAAGACAAATAGCGCAAGTTCATTGATGTAGGGGTCAACACAGGAGAGTCTATACAAGGGAAGAATGTCACAGTAGAAGTGATTGATGCGATTAGATTTACAGAAAGCTAATCTAAATAGTAGCCCTGCATGAATCATAGAATGGAGATTTCCAGCTATGTAGGCTCCTGTGATCATCTGAGTGCAGAGTTTCTTAGACATCCTGGTGTGGTACTGCAGTGGGCTACAAATGGCCACATAGCGGTCATAGGCCATTGCTGCCAGAAGAAAGCAGTCTGCAGTTTCAACTGTGCAAAGAAAATAGAATTGTGCAATACATTCATAAAATGAAATCCTTTTGTCTTCAGAAAGCAAATTCTCTAACATCTTGGGGGTAATGGCACAAGCACAGCAGGAATCCACAAATGCTAGGTTACCTAAAAATATGTACATTGGTGTGTGAAGAGACCGTTCTTTTGAAATAAGTATCATCAGTCCAATATTCCCTAACATGGTGATCAAATAGATGACAAAGAACACTACAAACAGAAGGTTCTTCAGGTCTGGGTGGTCTGTAAGCCCCGTGAGGATAAACTCGCTTTGTATGCTTCGATTTTCTTCAACCATTTTCAAATTTTCTGAAATTGTTTTTGAGAAGTTAGGAATATATCACATCCCCACACATTATTAATCTCTCTGTTTCAAGGGGAGATCAACTATAACATTTCTATAAGTGTGCATGGATTTAGTGTATGTTCAATTCTGAGGGACAATCAACCTTCTTAGAACATTACATTTTTAAAATTTTGCATGCTGGGAATCAGTCCCAGGACCTCGTGCATTCTAGGCAGTTGGTCTATCAATAAGCAATATCCTCAGTCTCTTAGGCTATAATATTTGTTCTCTATACATTTTCTTTTTTTAAAGCATATTTGCAAGGACGTCTTGAAAACATCAAACTTTTTTTTGTGAGATATATTAGGACAAAACTTCTCCATAGAGTTTAGGTTGAATGGATTTATAATTTAAGTGTCACCTATGACTATAGTACTCCTGCACTAGTTCAATGACTATAAATGTAGTGGCTAAGACTATGTGAAATCATATTGTTGCCCATCTGTGATCATCACAGCCTTGTACACAATACCTCAGAGATGGAAACAATCTGAATGTCAAAGGAAAAAAATGAATGGATAACGTATGACCCATAAAATGCAATAATATTCACTGAATAAGAAAGGAATAAAAATTTGACACATAATGACATAATGATCTTTGTAGAAAAATGTAAGTGCATCTAATGCCATTAAATTCATAGTAAACTATAGCTTAAAAGGTAAAAATATATTATGTTCTAGTCTAATACAATAAACAAATGGCAGTCCTGGGCTTTGAATTCAGGGTCCTTTTTTTTTTTTTTTTTGCAAACCTCTATTACTTGAGTTTGTTTTTTATATAGGGCCTTAAATTTTGCTGGTTTTGGACTACAACTCATCTACCTCTGTCTCTGCAGGGGCTGGGATTATAGTGATATGGCACTGCACCTCGTTATTTGATAAAATAGAATCTCACTAGTTTTATATAGTACTCAAACTACCCTCAAATCACAGTCTTTTTTTTCTGCCTTTCAAAGGCATGCAGTCCTATGCTTGGCACAAGAAAAAGGCTTAAAAGATGATTTTAATTTACAGGTTATTGGTAGTTTTCTATATATTTGCATTGGCCCTAAACATGTAACAATCAGTGCCTTATGGAGGAGGGCGAATGCTTGTGCAGTATTTGTCATGAGGGACAGACAGAGAATGGAAGCAGGGAGAATAAGAGAATAAGGAAAAGGCAAAACCCTTTCTATAATACTGCAAAGACATTATTCATACTTTCAGGTGTATAAAGAAATGTAAATGTTATTAAAGAAATGTGGGAAATCGTAAGGGTTAAAATGGATAAATTTGTATACATATGTACATGTACATAGATAGCAAAATCTTTAATAAAATTAAATACCAAACAAAAATAGAGATTAATAAATAGTATTAAATAAATAAATAAATAAATGTTAATTTTCTCTATTTTCTTTCTGTGAAAAACACTTCCAGAAAGAATAATTACTATGAAACATGTAAATGATTTGAACTGAAAACAAGTTTGGGCCTATTTATTTTTCCTATTAAAAAGAAATGATTACATTTGATGCTTTCTACAGTGTAGTAAAATAGAAACAATACATTGTGGCTTTAAATTGGTTAGAAAAATTGAAAAATCATTTAGTGTTGGATTAATGAAGCTCTTAAATTTGTACACTGACTAATAATGATCTGTCAGAGAGAAGTATTAGAATCTCATGTAAAGGTTTACTTGTAATGATTTCCACTGTAATTTTACTAACAATGCTGAAAAATGCAAATACCTAAATAGTATGGTCACCTATATATGACATTATATTTGTGTAAACATTAAAAATGATATGCACAAAGAGGCGCCGGTGACTCATGCCTGTAATCCTAGCTACTCAGGAGGCTGAGATCTGAGGATCTCCGTTCAAAGCCAGCCTGGGCAGGAAAAGTCCGTGAGACTCTTATCTCCAATAAACCAACAGAAAACCGGAAGTGGCGCTGTTGCTCAAGTGGTAGAGCTCTAGCCTTGAGCTGAAGAGGTGAGGAACAGCACTCTGGCCCAGAGTTCAAGCCATATGACTGACAAAGAAAAAAATAAAGATATTCACCTAGTATATATGCTGCAATGATAAAATATGTGAAAAACAAAAAGTTTATTGTGAAGAACAATTCTAATTTATAATATATATATAAAACTATAAAATAAATATAACATGGAAACATCAAAATGTCACTAGTTTTCTCTGTGTAATGAAAACCATAGGTTATTTTTTCTTTCTATTTTCTTCTATTTCAATTCTTTAAACATTTTTTAATATATATTTTATTGTAAAGATACCGTATGGAGGGGTTACAGTTACATGAGCAAGGTAATAAGTCCATTTCCTATGGAGCATAGTTACCCCCTCCTTTGTTTTTCCCCTACCATCCCTTCTTTACAATGATTATTATGTTTAGAATTAGGACACAGGAAGTCAAATGAAGGTTGTTTGGTCTGACAAATTAATGTAATCACTGTTGACCTAACTAAATACTTCTACACTTTATGGTTCTAAAGTGAATGAAGTAAAAATGATTTTATTGAGGATGCATTTGTTGTGGTAATGTCCTGTAAGTTAGAAAATATGAGAATTAACTAATAATATTGCATATATCTTAACTCATTTACTAATATACACACATAATAATACATTCTTGAAGTTACTTGCTTCTGAAGAAAATATTTTTTCTATGTCAACTCTCAGATATCAAAGATCAAGACATTCTTACTTTTTATCTTATTCACATTTATTAGAATTTCAGAATATTTTAAATCTTCCTTTTTCTATATTTAGACATGTGCCTGATGAAGAATTTCTACTTTGGGGAACATATTATTTCCATATAAATTTGTCTGTTTGTCTTATTTTGGGATTCATTTACTTACTGGTCAGATAGTTTTTTGAATATCTGCTCTGGTTTAAGGGTTTTTTTTTTGTTGTTTGTTTGTCAGTGGTGGGGCCTGAACTCTGGGCCTAGGTGCTGTCCCTCAGCTCTTCAGCTCAAGGCTAGCACTCTACCACTGGAGCCACAGCACCACTTCTGGCTTTTTCTGTTTATGTGGTGCTGAGGAATCAAATCCAGGGCTTCAGGGCATGCAAGGCAAGCACTTTTCCACTGAGCCACCTTCCCAACCCCTCTGGTTTAAGTTTTATTCAGCCACTTGCCAATATGTTTAGACTAATAATTTTCTGAGAGTTATTGAGAACAACTATACTTTGAATTTGTGGAAGGAACATACTTTTTTTTTCTTTCTAGAAAACCCTTTTTTGTTTCTAGAAAATATATATGACTTTTAAATCTCACATTTACTTGGGGATGAAATCTATGTCATTTGAATACTTTTATACTATATGTATTGAAGTCATATAATACAACTTTAAAACACCAATTTTCCCAGTTGATAATGATTTATGGAACAAATTTTGCCTTGCATTTTATTTTTCTCAGAATCAGAGAAGAACTGGAGTCTTCCCTAAAATTGTAATGAGTCAAAAGCTTGATTAATTTACAGTATTCTCATACAATTTGTTTAATACATAAGCTGGAATGTCCTGTACAAAAAACCCAATTAGAGAGACTAATAATCTATTTCATCAGGTTGAAAGTTTTATGGCAAAAAAGTTTCAGACTATATAAGTATTTTGTTATTAGTCCAAGAGTGTGCTTCCATCTATCTATCATATATCTATCTACCTTTCTATCTATCTATCTTTGGTAAATTTAAGCTCAGGAACTCAGAAGTCATACAAATAATGCATTACTTTCTAGTGTTTGCACAATAGACATTAAAAGGATGACTTCAAGGATCTAAAAAGTTGAAAAATTAGCTTGGTAATTTCAGGGACACTGAATCAACTAAGCAAGTTAAAGAAATAATACTTAAGAATATTTATTAATAGTTTTAGCAAAACACAATGTAAATTCTATCTCACCTGTTTTTCCCAACTAGACTTGAATAGAAGCCAGTTGTTGTACTGATTTGGGAAATTAAAGCAGGACCAGCAGTAAAACTCTATTCTCTTTATCATTTGGAAGACTATTTTTGCACAGCAATCAGTGTTGATATGCATGGTATTTGTAAAGAATAGATCATATATATTCAAAATAATTCTAAGGGGAATAACTTGGCATTGACATTAGAACTTGGCCTGGGAGACCCAATCTTTTGAATATTGAAGACAAACTAAATCAGAATAATTAAATGTGTCCTTTGAGAACTGGAGAGTAAGTCATACACTCATTTCTAAGCAAATTCTAAAGACCATGATTTAAAAAATTTTTCTTGGAGTTGTTACCTTTTATTCTTGTCACTAAACTATCAGGTGATAATAAAAAAAATTCCCACAAGATTTGTTGGTGAAGTCTAAAAATTTGGAAAGAGTTATGATTAGTTGGCTCAGAGAGGAGAAGGTATTGTACAAAGATTGGAAAGTCATAACAATTTCATTTTTATATCAAAGTGAAATTTCTAGAATCTCAATATAATATCTCAATAGTGTAATACCTTTAATCTTCTACCTTATTTGCTAAAATAATTAAATTTTAAATGCAAATGTACACATAGCTTCTTGAAAGCTTCCTTTTCTCATAATCCTTTCTTATTTGTATCCTCAACATTTATAAGTTTCTTGACTTCTTAGCATCCATTAATAACAAGTCTCAATTTGGTTGGCTAATCACAAATACTTGAGATGATCAATTTATGAAGAGACAAGATATATTTTGGCTCACAGTTTTGTAGGTTTAGTTATCACTGACTGGCCTTGTTCCTTTGTGTCTATGGTGATGTAAAACATCATGGCAGAAAGCCTAACTACAAAATCTCTCACCTCACGTGGTGGATGGCAGTATTTGGAAGGGGTATGATCTATCTTCAACACTATTTCCACAAGATCTGAAGACCTCATACCAGGGCTCACCTTTTAAAGGTTTTACCACTCCTCAAAACAACATGTGAGGCAACATATCTTTAACACATTGGCAGTTAGAGTTCAGCTAAGATTCAAACTATAGCACTACGTATCTTGACAGTACTAATCCTTTCTCACTGGAGGTCAGTTCTTCTTGCGTCATGTACTTCCCACGTGTTATGCCTAAGTTAAGCATTTATTTTCTTGTCCTTGTTGAAAATTTCACTTTCCTTATTCATTTTGTGCCTTTTACTTGGCAAATCACTTTTACTATCTTCATCATGTTTCTTTTTCTACCCTAATAGATAATAGTCTTCCTTAAGTGAGCTACATCTGCTTTCTTGTCAACCTCCAGAGCTCTTGTTATCCATATTCAAACGCCTATGGTCCTACTACGCTCATTCAGTGGTATTAGGAACAAGAGTGTGATTTCCTCTCAGCTTGATTATATCTCACTGACTTATCCTTGATCACAAAGTAAATAACAAAGTAGGATAAGATTTCTGCTTTTGGAACTTAAATTCTAGAGTAGAGTGATTATTTCAAGAGAAAGCTACATATCTGTGATAATGCAGGAGCAAGTCTGTGCTGCTAAGTAATATCAGCTGCTTGTCAAATTTGTTGAAGAGTCTCCATCAAAGAACTATGGATACAGGTGAATGTTATTCCTAGCCCCTATTTTACTCTATTTTTCTCAGAATAATGTGGAACCATGGAGAGTGTTATAGGACTCGGGGAATTGTATAATTTTCTTAATTTGCTAACGAATTTGTGAAACTTTTTTTCTTAAGCTATTTGAGAACTCCTTATATTAAAAAATACAATCACCTTATGTATTCAAATGTTTTTTTTCTTTCATGTGATAGTTTCTAACACATTTATAAGATTATTTATTCGTTGCTTTGTATGTTCCTTCCCCACATTATAATCCCTACTTTCACTATATTTGATGTCGGCATAATTTGTGGAGGGGAAGGGGAAAAACAAGTCGTTTAAATAAGGATACAGGTGGACCCATTGCAACAATGAGATGTACAAGTCATTATGTCGAAAAATGAACTTTACAACTTTGGTGGGGGGGAAGTGGGGAGGATTGGGGGGCAGGGGGAGGATGGGAAGGGATGGGAAGGGGAAACAAAGGAGGAGGCTACAATGCTTGATAAGAAATGTACTCATTATCTTGCCCATGTAATTGTAACCCCTTTGTACAGTATTTTCACAATAAAAAAATTGTCTTTAAAAAATACAATCACCTACCATTTATTGGACAATTATGCTGCATAACAGTGTGTGCTATAATAATTAAGTCTTCTGTTCTCATGGAACTATAAATCAGACATAGAGGAAGATACAAATGAGATGAAGAAACAGGAATTGTGCTGAAGGTAAAATAAGGGCTGTAATAAGGAATTACTGGGAGATATTTTAGATGAGGTGAACGGAAAAAGCCTATAGGTAAAGGTGAATGGTTCATCTGAGATACTGAACATCAAGAAATGAGTTGTGTCAGGTTATGGCAAAGGATAGTTGGTGAAATTCTGTGAGTCAGATAGATACATGCATAACTATGAAAGACATTAAGACTGAAGAAAGTGGGGCTGGGAAGTTGGATCAGTGGAAGAGTGCTTGTGTCGCATGCATGAGGCCCTGGGGTTTGATTCCTCAGCACCACAAAAGCAGAAAAAAGCTGGAAGTGGTCAAGCCCCACAACCGACAAAACAAAAACAAAAACAAAACAAAAAAGACTGAAGGAAGTGGTTGGTGATGGGATTGAAGATTTGATCTCACAGGGTTTGTAACACAAAATACTGAGTTTCCTAAGAGATTGATAGCCTTGGGTGGATGTATTAGCTTCCTGTTTCTACTAAAAAAAATTACCACAAACTCAGTACCTCAAAGTAACACTAAGTTACCATTTCATAGTTCTGGATTTGTAGGTCAGAAGTGGGATTCAGTGGGTTAAAATAAAACTGTAGACAGGGAAGTTATAGGAGAGATAATTCCTTTACTTTCTAGTTTCAGAACCTGTCCATTTACCAGTTCAGGCCCACTCCATCTTCAGACATGCTCAGTCATATTTTTCTCATATGTTTTACTTTATTCCAACACAGTCACTTCTATTTTCAGTACGTCATGTATTATGAAACTATAGGTGGATTTGGGCTATAACTTGAAGATTGGTTCATCAGGATGTATTGATGATGTAATTTGGGATGGAGCTGCTAGGGGGTAAGAAAAGCTGGCAATGAAAATATCTAGATGCTATGTTTATTTTTAATCTTTGATTATGTATCTGAGGGCAAGTTGACAGCATTTACTGAACTCAAGGTGAGTGAAGGAGGAAAATCCTCTTGAAGAAGTGAGGAAGTAGAAATTACTTTGTTTTCATTCCCCTTAAATCCAAGATGTCTACCTATAATCAAAGTGGTGTTATTGAACAGATAGTTAAATATAAGACAAGGCCGTAAGGATAGGCATCATTAGACATATGTTTAAATGCTTAGAACTGAGTTAGATCATCAAAGGAGAATAAGAAGGTAGAAAAGGGAAGTGTGTCTGGGGATGAGTTCTTGTCAGCTGTGTGGTTATAGGCTAACATTCAGAATACCCCATGGGAGGGGAATTCAATCACAAAGATGTTATGAGACATATTCCCTACCCCAAGGGAAGCAGTAATGCCGAATCAAGATGCTAAATATTGTTGATTTAAAAACTGTAAGTAAATTGTCAATATATTATTTCAATCAAAAGTGATTTTCAGAAAAAGAAGTCTATGTGTTACATAGAGATGTCAGACAATGTGATGAATTTGAATTTTCTTTTATGATTACATTCAGTTCATTGATGAAGATGTGATCATACTTTTTACCATGATGAACCTGATGCTGAGGATAAATGAATAGTAGTATTTCAAGGCAGTCCAAGGCCAAATTTCTGTTTTCTGTGACTTAGCATTTTGGAGCCCAGTTGTGTAAATATAATTAAGAGTGCCAGGTGATAAAATTTGTAGCAAATCAGTCATACCTTTGGAACTATGGGAGAAATGAATAGGGCATGACTTGTCTGATAATGTTTAAAAACTTTATACAGGGCAATATTTCTATGATATTGTTTTATATAATATAATAATATAAAGTACAATTTTATAATAAAATGACACTTGAGGTTGGCTAAAGAGAAGGAGTCTCCATGTGTAGCTCCTGTCTTTTCCCTGCTACTTCTTTTGCCTTCTGGGGAAATATTCCCCAACACACAAGGATCATACTAAGGCATTGCTTTCCTATTCCAGTTGTCTCTGGTCTGAGTGATTTCTAGCAGCAAGAGAATCACAGGATGCCTCATTACACAATTTATGAGATGAAGAGATACAGTATTGTATGTTGGGAAACAAGATGTACGTTATACAAATAAAGTGATTCCAACCCTTTCTCTCCACTGAGAACACAAGTTGGCAGAGGACATGGCGGTGTGACATACTTCCAAGCTTCTGAGCTAGCTGAGTCCTCTTCATTTTCTCCCCTTCAAGAGAGAATGTTGTCACATAGACCAGTGAGGAAGGTATTGGAAAGACTTTTGAGTCTGCTAGTTATTTTATTTTATTTTTTGTTGGTTGTGGTGCCTGAATTCTGGGCCTGGGCACTGTCCTTCAGCTCCTCAGCTCAAGGCTAGAGCTCTACCATAAGAGCCACAGCACCACTTCCGGTAGTGCTTAAGTGGCACTAAGGATTCAAACCCAGGGCCTCATGCATGTGAGGCAAGCACTCTACCATTAAGCCACCTTCCCAGCCCTGCTAGCTATTTTTTAAGAAGCGAATCACGTGTCAAAGGTACTATTTATTATTAGTAATACTTTAATGTGAGCCACCACTTTGAGCCACAGCTCCACTGTGGTTTTCTGGTGGTTAATTGGAGATAAGAGTCTCATGGATTTTCCTGCCCAGGCTGGCATTGAACCATGATTCTCACCTCTCAATCTCCTGAGCAGTGAGAATTACAGGTCTGATTGACTTGAATTTTCCAGCCCTACTGAGAGATATTATAATCTATACATTGTAACTATAGCCTCAAGAGTGCAATTATATTGATATTCTGCAATTGAGCCAATGCATTGCTATAAAACACATATACAAAATAATAAGGGATGCTGTATCATAAATTAACTGAGAGAGGACTTTTGAAAAATATATTGATATTATGAGCAAAGAAGGATTGGGGAGTTAGTTATTAAACAGAAGAGTAGAGGCATGAAAACTCATGAAGTATTAGAGATATAAAATCCAGGGCTTGTGAAGGTTTTGTCAGATTAGAGAAATAATCATAATCATATAGGTACAGCTGTGCCATCTTCTGTACGGAACAAATATTTAGTAAATTGGATTTGTTTTTTTGCCAGTACTGGGGCTTGAACTCAGGGTCCTGTCCCTGAGCTTTTCTTTTCTTTCTTTCTTTTTTTTTTGTCAGTCATGGGGCCTGAACTCTGGGCCTGGGTGCTGTCCCTCAGCTCTTCAGCTCAAGGATAGTGCTCTACCATTTGAGCCACAGTACCTCTTCCAGCTTTTTCTGCTTATGTAGCATTGAGGAATCGAACCCAGGGCCTCATGCATGCAAGGCAAGCACTCTACCACTGAGCCACCTTCCTAGCCCCCTTGAGCTTCTTTTGAGCCACAGCATAACTTCCAACTTTTTCTATTTATGTGGTACCAGCTTTTCTGTTTATGTGGGCAAGCAGTCTAGCACTAAGCCACATTCCTATCCCAGTAAATTGGATTAGAATTCTAATGAAATTCTCTTCATACATATAGGATAATTTACTCCATCACAAGCATAGCAAGAACTATAAGACTGGAGGCAGAGACAGGAATTAAGAAATAGAAAACCATAGCCCAAATTATGCTCAACAGAGGAAACCATCATTGGAGAAAGGACATTTACTTAATTTTTCTTTGTTTGTTCATTCATTCATTGTCATGAATGTTCATTGTTCATTCATTCAATGTCATTGTTTGTTCATGACTTTTTCATTTTTTGGAATTCACGTTTATTTAGAAATTCATGTGTTTGAAATTAAAGTCTATTTTTTTAGTATCATTTTCTCAACTATATTGTTATTTTTTCTTTTGGTTCTCCACAATACTTTGCATCATCATTAAGAAATAACAGCAGAAATCTTAATTGCTTCCCCTTAAACGAGTGGGGAAAGGTATGATTTAGATGTGGTTTGGTTGTGTCCCCAAGTTTCTTCTCTTGGAAGGCTGGTCTCCAGCTAATCAATATAAGAGCTGAAGGACCTATAAGAGATTTGACCTACCTGGGAATCTAAGCACTTTAAGAGCTTCTTTCAAAAGGGTAAGGTCGCACAGATCTCTGAGGAGCTCTGGGTCTTGAGAGCTCAATGTTATAAAAGAGATCTCAGCCCTGAATCCCCTTTTTTGTTTGGCTTTGAGATTTTCCCCTCTTGCACGTATTCCTGCCATCCACAATGAGGTCCTAACTAGAGGACACTGTTGGAGCTGCTGACTCTGGGCACTGGAATTCTAGAATTGCGAGTTAACAAACCTTTGTACCTCACAAATAATCTGCTTCAGGTACATTGCTGTAATAAAAAAAAACTTGACTAATACCTGGGAAAAACATAAGCGACAGAATTAATGGCTACTCAATGACTACTCAAATGAATGTAGACTTACAACTTCTCTAGTATTAAGTCAAGGGAAGCAAAGATATAAAACTTCTACTTGGGGACCAAACTTAATCTACAAATGCAGTTTGTGCACATTAACCCCATGTGCTCTGTATCCAGAATGCTTGATTCTGGATCTTGATTGTACTATTTCCTGGTTGATACTGAAAAAAGATTTCCTGTGCTTTAACTGCTCCATCAAGGTGGGAAATAGGCTCTGTTAGAAGGGTGAATACTACTGGCAGGGTAAGCAGGAGAGTGCATCAGGATGAATATGGTTGCATGATTGCATTTTATTGCATATTTATTGCATATTTATTGCAGGACGGTTCACAATGGCCAAACAATTGGATCATCCCACATGCTCAACAACAGATGAATGGAGAAAGAAGTTGTGATATTATATATATATATATATATACATACATACATACACACATAAATGCATATATAATATATAAATGCATACATATATATTGTGGAATATTCCACAACCATAAAGAAAAATGAAATCCTGTTATTCATAGGAAAATGGATGCATTTTGGGGGCCACCATATTGGGTGAGACAAGCCAAGCTTAAAAACAAAATATTGTCTGTTAATATACATGTAGAAACTAGACCTAAAATATACATATTCATGGACAAATACATATTATACATATATGTATTTATATACACATTTATTTTATTATCCTCCCTGTCAACTCTTCAGTTTGCTTAATTTCTCTCATTTGTGAGTATTAAAACTTTAAAAGAAGAATACAGAATTTTTTTGAAAAAAGCAACTTTTGATAGAAACAATCTGAGGGAAAGGGTACTAGGAAGATTTACCTACATTATGTTTTTATAATTCGATTAATAAAAAGTCTTGTTATCAACCCACTTATAATAGCATAAAAAGATTAATGGGAAAAGCAAGAGGAGGGATGGTAGGATGAAATGTACATTGATCAGTGGTACTAAGTTATAGTAAAAAAAATCTGGTATGCTTTTGCACAGTAGAGTAACATAATGATAATATTCTGCATGGTTCCAAAAGCTAGAATAAAATTTGATTTTTTTTCCATAAAGAAATAATAATGCTTGAGGTCACAAATAGGTTTACTATGATTAGAACAATGTGTATTCAAAAGTTATATTGTAGGCCATATACATGTACTAATTCTATGTATCTATTAAAACGTTTGATTAGAAATAGAAATTAGCCTTCTAGAAATAATTTCAAAGATTCTTTGTATCTGTGGTTCTTGGAAGAATGCACTCTAGCCCTTTTTCCTAACAAGGTCTCTAGCCCAAAGGGAGGGCTCAATAAAAATTCTGCAGTCATTTTGTCACCCAGTTACCTTCCCAGGTAACCACCTCTCTCTATCTCTCTCCTAATGATGCCCATTGTGTATTGTTTGTGAAGAAAGAAAACTTATTTGCCATTATAGAACTTGTTCAACTCCCAGTCTCCAGGGGCCACAAGTTTGATGAAGTCTCCAGTGAAGACATTAGATTTCACCAAGAATTCCACTGGGTTTTATTAATTTAGGGTAAATTCTCCAGCTAACCAGTTAATATTATAAATCAACCATCTCACAATGATTTGTGGAAACAGTGCATTTCTTTTTCCAAGAGTCTCATACACTTCTCTTCAGTTGTATTATTATGTCAGTGCTCTATATGAGAGTCTTTTGTTTATCTTTATATTGACTTATAATCAATGTTTATATATCAAAATACTGATCTAATTATATGGACATACATATTAAATTATGCCAATTTTAAATCCCCTCCCTCACCCTGTCCTAGGGTTTTGGCTCTGTCCCTGAGCCTCTTTGTGCTCAAGGCTAGGAGCTCTATCACTTGAGCAACAGCACCACTTCAGGCTCTTTCTGAATAGGTTTTTTGGAGATAAGAGTCTCACAGTCTTTCCTGCCTGGGCTGGCTTTGAACCGGATCCTCAGATCTGCACCTCCTTAGTAGCCAGGATTACAGGTGTGAGCCACTGGCACCTGACACTTGATGAGCTTTTTAAAAGTTAAAATGGAGACTATTATATCAAAAATTTATGCATTT
Source organism: Dipodomys ordii (assembly GCF_000151885.1). Lineage (NCBI taxonomy): Eukaryota > Metazoa > Chordata > Mammalia > Rodentia > Heteromyidae > Dipodomys > Dipodomys ordii. The sequence continues at coordinate 8,921,047 of NW_012267289.1, read as the reverse complement.
ATTCACCTGTAACGTGATCCCTCTGGAGATCAATCTTAGTTGTAATGACATTTATCACTTCCTGCTCCTTTTCTTTTCCGTATAACGTCATTATCTCTATGTCTGTCTCTATTACTGCTCACTTTTTGAAGCTCACTATGCCTGTCTACTTAGAATAATACTGTCTAGTGTTTGTCTCCACCTTTTTTCTCCTATTGAGTTGCACTTTTATTTGTGTAGACATGCCAAGGATGTGTAGTCTCATTATAACTCATTACTCAATCTTATTAGTCACTGTTTTACATTTCTACTAAAGTTCTGAATGGACCTAGGATAAAAGTGTATTTAAAGAAGTAAAGCAGAATGTGTACAATTAGCCTTGGCAAACATATCTAACAAGTGAGTAACACAGTTCCCAGCACATTGACTCAACTTGGCTTTCAGACTCAAGGATTGCCACTGAATCAAGCTAGTCTGACTTGTTCTGGTTATGCAAAGATGACATTAATTAGTAAATGAATGCAAGTTTATTGAGAAGAAAAAATACTAATGCCTACCCATTCTTTATGAATTTATGGCTTTCAAAATGTGCTATTTTTATTATAAGGTTATTATTTTACATACATTCACAGGAAAAGTAAAACAAATTATATAAAAATAAGAAATGCATGAAGAGAAAAATACAGCACAAAATAGACATACTTATTGATGCATAATAATTATTATTAACATTTTGGTGTATGTATTTTAATCATTTCTCATACTCCTTCAGAATTTACTAGTGTATCACAGAAATTGTTCCATATCACCAAGAAAATACCAATACATAATTTAAAGTAACATTATATATCATTATTTAAGTACCATCTTCCCTATTGATGGATATCTAGATAAATTTCACTTTTTCTATAATAAAATAGATATTAAATTAAGTTGGACCCATTAGTTTTCTCTTTTTTTTTCTCAGTCTTGGGGCTTGAACTCAGGGCCTGGGAGCTGTCCCTGAGCTCTTTTACCCTAGACTAGTACTCAACCATTTTCAGCCAAGGCTCCAATTCTGGTTTTGCCATGGTTAATTGGAGGTTAGAGTCTCACAGAGTTTTCTACCTATGCTGGCTTTGCACTGTAATCCTTAGATCTCAGCCTTTGAGTAGCTAGGATTACAGGCATCACCAGTGCCTTCCCAATAGTCTCATTCATTTTTTACTACACAGAAATGAAATATTTAAATCAGATTCTGTGAGAATTTAAAGACTTTTAATATATTTTGTTAAGGTATAAGCTAGAAAGATTATGTGAGTCTGAGAAAGATCTTTGATCCGTTTTATTAGCAATAAATGGGTTGCTATCTTTCTTAAAATTACCAAATTAATAGCTCTTCTTTATCTTCACACAAGAAATATGAAATATATAAAACTTTAATATTGTTCTTATTTAAGTTTCCATAAGTTTAAGTGATTTTTAACACTTCTTTAAATTTTTTAAAAATCTTTAAGTAGTTGTGCAAAGGAGTTGCCATGCCACAAGGTAGAATAGGACACTGATCAATGATTTCCTCATTCTATTCCTCCTGGACCCCCTTTCCTCAATTTTCTTAATTTTGAAGAATATGCATTGAATTTTTTTAAGGCAGATGAGAACAGTTTAATCTTTAAATCTTTTCTCATATTATAAATCTCAAAATGGCCATAAAATATTAAACTGATTCTGATGTCTGTATTTTGCATCAACTTCTTCTTCCCAGTTATTACTAAAATCATATTGGTATCAAGATTTTATAAATATATATAAATTAGAAAAAAGTAACTATTTCCTATAATTTTCCACTCAGAAATATTTTTATTTATGCTTCTCAATACTTTTCTATGGCTATAGTTGCTATATGATTGAAATATGTTGTATATAAATGTTTTAGTCCCTAAATGTGTATACATATACATATGTATATGTGTACATATGTGTACATACATATGTATATGTATGCACACATAGACACATTATAATATACATATATGCATACCTATATATTTGTAGTACTGTGGACTGAACTCAGGACCTCTATACAAGACAGGCAGGCATGCTATCTCTTGAGCCATGTTCCTTGTCCTTTGATGTTTGTACTGTGTTTCTTTTTTTAAATACATTTTTATTGTAAAAATACTGTACAGAGGATTTGCAGTTACATGAGCAAGGTAATAAGTACATTTCCTATCAAGCATTGTTGCCTCCTTTGTTTTTCTCCTACCATCCCTTCCCTCCCATCTCCACAAATACACTGCCCCTACCCTCTAAATTGTAAAGTTCATTTTCAACATAGCATCTAGTATATCTCACTATTATAATTGGCCAACCTGTATCCCTATTTGAACATTTTGTTTTTTCCTTCCTCTCCCCAAATTAGAGAAGTGTATATGCAAGATTCAGGGCACCGACATCAAATACAGTGAGAATAGGGGTTATACCATGGGGGAAGAACATAAAAAGAAACAAAAAAAAACATGGTACATTATAAATATGTTAGAAACAATAGCAAGAAAGAAAAAAACCACTGTGTCCCTATCTTGGGGTTCATTTTGCTTAACATCATCTTATCTGGTCATATATATATAGCTTTTGACCTTTTCTGCTTGTCTCAGATATATACTAGTTATTGCAAACAAAGGAAACCATGGGACCAATGTTTCTTTGGGCCTGGCTTACTTCACTTAATACAATTTTTTTTTCCAAGTGGATGTCATTCTTTCTGATGGAGGCATAGAATTCCATTATATATACACACATACCACATTTTCTTGATCCATTCATCTACTGTGGGGCATCTGGGTTGTTTCCATATCTTAGCTATGGTAAATAAACATAGTTGTGCTGGTAGCTTTAGTATGGTCTTGTTGGTGATCATTTGGATAAATGCCCAAAAGTGGGATTGATGGGTCATAGGGGAGCTCTATGTGTAGCCTTTTGAGGAACCTCCATACTGCTTTCCAAAGTGGCTGAACAAGTTTACACTCCCACCAACAATGCAGTAGGGTTCCCTTTTGGCCACATCCCCTCCAGCATCTGTTGTTATTAGAGTTCTTGATTATAGTTAATCTAACTGGCATGAGGTGGAATCTCAATGTTGCTTTGATTTGCATTTCTTTTATGGGTAGAGAGGTTGAGCATTTCTTCATGTGTTTATTGGCCATTCTTATTTCTTGTTCAGAGAAGTTTCTCTTTAAGTCTTTAGCCCACTTATTTATGGGGCAATTGTTTGAGGATTTATTGTTGGGGGATTTAATTTTTTGAGTTCTAAGTGTATTTTAGATATGAGACCCTTGTCCGTTGTATGGCTAGTGAAGATCTTTTCCCAATCTGTGGGCTTTCTATTGATCTTGCGAGCTATGTCCTTTGCCATGCAGAAGCTCTGCAGCTTCATATGCATTGAATATTTTAACTGCATTGCCTCCCTTCCTCTAGTCATTTGTCTATCCTCTGCCCCTTGATTCTACTCCCATTTCTAAATAACCACATCCATGGTGTTTATTTTTTCAGACTATGAGTTGGCCCTTCTAAGGAAGTACATCATTTGAGTTCTTCCCTTCTGATACATCTGAGAAAGAGAAATATTACTATTTCTGATTGGATGATTGTATTTTTCATATAGATTTATAAGTACAGTTTACAAATTAAAGGTTCATTTTTTACTTTGACAAATTTCTTAAATATTTTTCTTGTATTTTTATTTAGCTTTTTTTTTGTTTTTTGCAAAAAACAAAAGACTCTATCAGGGTTTAACTTAGGAAACACAGTTACAAATGTTTGGAAAAACAATGGCAAACCATCATAGAGATCAGCAAGGGCTCTACGCTTCTAAAATAGCTAGTGCTATGAAGAGAATCAAGATTTCCGGTTATAGGAAGAGTTTTCTGCCATGTCTGCAACATCCTAGGTGATGAAGTTAGTACTGAATCCATTGTACATACCAGACAAACTCAGAGACATATTTTGGCTTGTATCTACCCATGCTTCAATTTCTTACCAGGACTCTCTTTGGAAAAACTTACATAGAAATCATTTGAAAGCATTCTGGTAAAACATTTATAGAGAACACTTAATTGCTTAATAAAACAGACCAAGGAAGTAAAAATTAAAGAGGAAAAAACAGACAGATGATTGGGAAAATAACATGCTTCAATTATTTTGAAAAATGATATCTGGATTTGCTGTTCAGTTAAAATAGTATTTTCATTTCCTCTTTATATGAAGTCTGAAATCTTACAAAATTTATACAACAAGAAATATATTTTGGTTTAATATATGACTATGGATCCAACTTTTTAGCTAAATGGAAGGTGAATTGTCACAATATTGTCATTTCTCTGTTGAAGCTACACTTTGAGGCAATTTTGTTTTACCTCATATTTTGTATACATCTCCATATGTCTTTCTGTGTAATTTTACAGTCTACCAAAGTTTTGTTTTCATTCTTTCCATCTTATGCTATAAAGCTTAGTATAAAGATGTATTTTTTCCAAAGACTCTAAAGATAATTTTATACCAAGTAGAAAAAAATATGACATTAAGGGGCTGGGAAGGTGGCTCAGTGGTAGAACGCTTGTCTTGCATGCATGAGGCCCTGGCTTCGATTCCTCAGCTCCACATAAGCAAAAATAAAAAAAAATGACATTAAAAAAATTTGAAAATGCTTTTGATATACACATTAAGTTGGTACCAAATGAAATTCTACTTCCCATTTTCACTATTTGAATTTACCACAAAAACTAAATAAAAAATTGAGGAAGTTGGTAGAAAAACCAACATGTAGCTTCTTCTGACTTAAGTTTTATGACATCTGTTCACAATTCTAGAGAACAATAAAAATAGGTGGAAGAGCTTCAGTCTCTTGGAGAATATTCTCAAGAAAACCAGGAAACTAGTAGACTAACATGTAGAAATAATTTGAAGAGATTGCCAATTCTATTAAAAAAAACTGCAGCAGATTTCATGATAAAAAATACAAGTAAAATAATAAGCTGAATTTGCTATTAACATAAAAAAGTAAAATTTTGTGGAAGAAATGTCAAAGTACCATAAGCATTCTTAATGTGATGGCAATGCATGCATAACAGTCAAAGAAGCATTGAATATTGGTCAAATGGCAATTGTGAAACACCTGTATTAAAAGTGTAAGGTGATGTCTAGGATTAAATGTGGAAATTATCCTATTTCATATCACAAATTTAATAATTTTTAAAATTGGGAAATCATGAATTAGCAGCATAAACACAGATTCCATAGTTCTTGCGAGAACCATTGAGTACTTACATGCAGAAAAATAAACTCTTATTTCTCATCAATTATAAAAGTCACTTAAAACTTGAACAGGGTTAAATATAAGATTTCAAACTATGAAAATGGAAAAAAAATAGGGGAAATACTTAAGGATCTTTGAGTAGACAAAATTTCAATTTGAACAATCCAAAAACACAATCATAAAAGCAAACCAGATAAATGTAACTGCATCAAGCTGTTGAGAAGAATGTGTGCTCTGTAACTTTTTGATGAAATATTTTTTAGATGTCTATCAAATCTAGGTGGCCTATGGAATCATTTAATTCTGGGGTTTCTTTGTTGAGTTTTTGTTCTTATGACCTATTTGTGAGAATAAGTTACGTATGTCTCCTATTATTATCTTAGTGTCTATCTGTATTTTTAAGTCCAATAACTTAACAGAATTGTGTACATAGACATTTGGGGCATACATTTTAACAATTGTTTTATGCTCTTGGTGTATTGTTCTTTTTATTAATGTGATGTTAACCACTTTATCACTTCAGATAATTTTGAAGTAAATTTTAGGTATGGATATAGATACTTCTAGCTACTTTTGGGGTTCATTTGCCTGGAAGATCCTTAGACAATGTGTTTTTATCACAAAAACTTAGTTGTGCACACAACAAATGATTGGGTCTTACTTTTGATTCAAGTTGACATTCTATCTAAAACTGGAATTTTTATAGCAATTCCTACTATCTCACTGTTGTTTTATTTTTTAATGTTAGTTTTGTTTCCCTACACCTACTTTGCTTATCTACTCATCATCTACTTATTTCCTCTGCTATTTTCATGTTTATGTTGATCTTCCTTTTAGTGAAGATCCTTTGGGTATTTCCTGTTGTGCTGATTTAGTGGTGATTAATGCAGCTTTCATTATTCTTTCCTTGTTCTCTATACTTAGTATTCTGATTTTAATGTCATGAGAAGCTTCTGTTATAGCCTGATTTGGGGTGTGTCCTAAAAGCTTCTGTAACTGTTTTGTTTTCTGTTTCAAATTGCATAATTCCCTATTATTACTAGAACTTCTAGGCCAGTTCTGCATAGTTTTTGTCTTTTAATAAAGTCCTGAAAAATTTCAAAATCACTCTTCCCTTCCTGAAGATCAATACCCCCCTCAGGAAGTTAGAGCCTTTTTTGTTGTGAGCTTTTCCCTTTCCACTTCAGCTGTACATTTGGAGAGTGAATGACATGTGTGTCATAGTCTTTGTGAGGCTAGCTGTCAGCTTCTTGCTCTTTCTTTTGTGATAAAGAGCCAGATCTGAGAGGCTCTACTCTAGTCAGTAGCTTCCTGCTTGCCTCCTTCAGTCTTGAGTTTAGAGACCAAGACAGGCTGGAGAAAGAAGTGGATTTACACATTTACAGGTCTATAGTCAACTATAAGATCTCTAATTAGCTTATCTAGAGAAAAAAACTTTTTGGGAATTCAGCTTCTGAGCTGGACTTGGACTTGTAATGACTCCCAGGCTGGTAACTTTGGCTATAGGAGAGTTCATGTAGTTACACTTATCACATGTGGGCTGGGTATGTTGTTTTTCATATGCCTGCTAATGGGAAGATTCTTTTATGGTATACATACTTCTCTACATGATTGGCACATTTGTTGAGTAGTTCTCAGGGATAAATATGGTTAATACCACTGGCTCACTTCCCTGTCACCATATTTTGTTACCATGCATTGAGGCACAAATATTGGTCAGTAGCTGCTGGTTGACTAAGAGGGCTTGTGAACCTGCACTCAGACCTTCGTTTTAGTATTTTGTTCATGGTGTGTGTGGGAGTGTCCATGCTCTTAGACTTACCAGAAGAATAAAAGAAAAAAGAAAATTGAAAAGAGACCCTGAAGAGGAGATTTTTGTAATGATATGAGCAAATTGGTGATGTTTCTGTCTTCTTTGTCTCCTGGTTTGTTTTAGAGATTGCTCAATATTATTCGTGTTTCTCTAATTACTATCTGCACATTTTTTTTTATCATTCTTGGCTAGCTTGTACCTACTTCTTATAGTCATTGACTGCTCATTTTACTTCGGTTGATAGTGAAACAGGGAAATGGTGTCTGTCAGCAATCTGCCCTCATCATACTGAAATTTTATTGACCAGAAGGGATTGAGTTTATTTTATTTGTTGTATGTCAAAATCTGCGTTGGCTCTGAAGTCCATATTGATTCCAATATCCTGGACACTGGTATTACAATGAGTGCCACTGGAGAAGAATTTTTCAACTTGATGAAACAACTATGAAAAACCTAAAGTAAAGCTCTACTTATGGAATAGCATCCTCCAAATATATAATTACATATTAAAATTCACTTTTAATATAATTAGAAATTGATGCCTTGGTATACAAATGAACTAACTAAAGAAACATTCATTCAAAACATGTATTAAACCTCCATGGAAACAGTGAGACTCTAGCATACAAATCACAGTTTACTCTGACCCTTGCTTTCCTGAGTCAGCACTACTATTGCTTGTCTTTAGCCAGCTGTAACCCTGGAGATCAGCTCCCTTCCCTCCTCACTTCCTATTTCTCTCCCCCACCCTTTATACTTGAAAGCAAAAAATTTTTTCAGGAGGGTCACATTTTAAGCAATTTTCACTTGTCCTAACAATGTATTATATAATGTGATTTCCAATGAGTTGGCCAACAATATCAGGATTTTTCTACCCACAGTCTAACTTATACAGGCCATAAAAATAATGTTAATTGATAGGAGGAAGGGACTGGGATAGATTGAGGGAATAGAGGACATTGTACAAAAGGAAATATACTCTTTACCTGACTTGTACAATTGTAATCCTTCTGTACCTTACCTCTACAACTCGACAATACCAATAAAATAAATAAATTTAAAAAATAATGTTAATGTCCTAATTGCTTTTGCCTTCAGCCAACTTATAAGGTCAGAGATTCAGCATTCAAGGAAAATGCTGAGAAGAGGCTACTGTTGTTACCCAAATGTCTTCTCCTAAAACCATTTTTATCACACAAAGAAAATCGGACCATTTGTGCCCCTCAAGGTCTTGGGCCTACCTTCAAAAATTTTTGTTAGAGAGAAAGTTTTTAAGCACAATACCTGTGCTTATTTGACTGACTTTATTTGAAATATAGTGTCTGTTATATTTACTGAATGCACAAATATATCAGGTTTGGTTTGAGCACTGCTCATACAAAATCAGATGTGATATCACTGAGAGGAAGAAGATACAACTTTATTATTTTCCAAAGATTATAATATGTGTAAACTTCTTGTATTCCCCTTCATTTTGATTATCTTAAGTTCTTCTCATCAACTAATATGTAAAATGTTGAAATTTATCTCATTTCAAGCCCTTTCAATCAATGACCAAATCAGTATTTTCCAATATACAATCATATTACATGGCTGCCAGGAAGATTCCAATAGCTGATGTGTCTAATTCCATTATGAGGGTAGAATGGAAGGTTCTTAGTAACCTGACTTGCCCACACTGTATTTACTCACCAAGACCTCTCTTCAACAGTTTGACAGCATTTTGGCTCTACTTCATTGTAAATGTCTACCCCAGTGCCACACTCATTTCCATAGCCATTGAATCTTATGTTTATTGTTGTTTTGCTACGACTATCAACATTTTTACCTTTTTTTGGGGGGGTCCAGTGATGGGGCCTGAACTCTGGGCCTGGGTGCTGTCCCTCAGCTCTTCAGCTCAAGGCTAGCGCTCTACCATTTGAGCCACAGCACCACTTCCGGCTTTTTTCTGTTTGCTTATGTGGTGCTGAGGAATCGAACCCAGGGCCTCATGCATGCAAGGCAAGCACTCTACCACTGAGCCACCTTCCCCGCCCCAACATTTTTACCTTTTGTTTTATGTTTTACTTCCTTTTTAAAATTTAATTTTATTGTCAAGATGACGTACAGAGGGGTTACAGTTACATATTTAAGGTAGTGAGTACATTTCTTGTCAAACATTGTAACCCCCATCCCTTGTTTTTCTCCCTATTTCCCTCCCTCCAACTCCCCAGCCTAAGTTGTAAAGTTCATTTCCAACATGTTGTCTTGTATCGCTGTTGCATTGGTTTGCTCTTTATCCTTTGTCTCACCATTCTGTTGTTCCCCTTCCCTTCTCTAATTCAGATAAACATTTATACAATACATAGGGTACCAAAATCAAATACAGTGACAACAGGAATAAACCATAGGGAAGAAAAGAAAAAAGCGCAAGAAAAAAGAAATAACTTCACATAGTATATTAAAAACAACAACAACAAAGAAAAAAAGTCTTGTTTCCATATCTTGGGTTCATTTTGTTTATATAGTCATGTGTACATAACTATTGAGCGATTGTGATCCTCTTCTAGGACTATTCTAGACTTATACTAATTATTACAAATGAGGTAAACCATATAATTTTTAAAATCTTTTTCTATTTTTAATTTTTTTCATTATTATTAATTTTATTTTTTTCTTTCTTCCCATTTTGTTTTCTTTCTCCTTCATTCCTGTTCTGTTTATTACTAGATACATAGCTGGCAGTGATAATTAGGCCTCTTCCTACACTGTGTGTATACTTAAGTAAGACTATATTTTGATTACTCAATTACCTATTTCTCCATCTTAGTATCTTTAATTTTATCACTATTTCTTTATATTTATGTATTTTTTTGAGTTTTTGTTTTATTTGTATATATATTTTTTTCATTTTTTCTTTTCTTCTTTTTTCCTTTCTCTGAATTATTTTCCGTCTGTTCCTTTTTTTCCCTACATTCCTATCCTCTTACTTTCTCCTCCTATTTTTTCTGAATACCTCTTAATTTCTGGGTTTTTGTTTCTTAGTTTGTTGGTCCCTAATTGTTTGTTATTGAGCTAGACTGTATCTGTATTCATTTTGATTGTGTCAAAGTGGCTCTTTGAATTATCTGTTCAGTCCATATCAAGTTAAACCTCATGACATATTTGTTCACTGGTTGCAACTATATATAATCCCCACTCCTGAATTACAATACCCCTTCCCTAAGGAAGTAAAGAAATTTACTTCTGAAATTATTTAGAAATGAAACAGCTTAAGCAATAGCCTCCATTTTCTGAGGTCTGGTGACATCTGGATAAAAAGAAGCACATTCAAGTTTCAGTTGTTCCACGCTTACTTGAATGAGTTTGGATAACCTACTTGGTATTTTAAGGCATAATTTTCTCGCTCCCCCCCCCCCAGTACCGCTCTCCCCCCCCTCCGTCTTTCTGTCTGTCTCTGTCTGTCTCTCCCTCCCTTTCTCTCTCTCCCTCTCCCTCCCCCCCCCTCTGGGTTAGGGTGCTCAAGTCTAGCACTTTACCACATGAACTACAGCTCTATGTCTTGCTTTCTTGGTGGATAATTGGAGATAAGAGTTTCATGGACTTTTCTTCTTAGGATGGGTTCAAATCACCATCCTCAGATTTCAGTCTCCTGCATAGCTAGGATTACAGGAAAGAGCCCACCAATGCCCACTTTAAAGCATGGTATTTTAATTTATGAAAGCATAAAAAAGCTTTATAGGTGATAGTGTATATGAAAATTCTTGGTTAGGATCTAGCAGAGAGAATACATTTTCAGTGAATTTTGCATATGTATTTGGTTAGCAAGTATTTTTATTTATTTTCAGTCTCATTTATATTTGAACAGAAGCTTTGTATTTCCTTAATGCTATGACCATATCAATATTTTTAAATGGAATCAGTGTAGGTTTTTGTTACTACTAATGACCAACACAAGAATAATGTTATCATGCAGAAAAAAACCCTCGTATTGTATTTTTTATTGCATATATTCAACAATTACAGTATGACAAAAAACCTGCAGAAAACTGTATGAAAAATAAAATACATAGGGCTTTCATTAGGAAGTATATCATTTAACACTACCAATTGCTATATCAGAAGTAGATATTCTGGCTCAGAGAATTTGAGAATAAAATTACTAACCATAAATATGGAAATATTCTTGATTAGAGATTAACTATGTAGGATGAATAACTATTCAATCTTAATCTTTTGATATAACTAAAATCAAGATAAAAATCAAGTTGGAGCATATAATTTACTTACCACTGATGGTGTTGCTTAAGGAAAGAATAGTATTTGAAAACATCTAATGTAACTGAGGTTTTAAGATTATGTTCTAACATTGAAAAATTTTCCAAATACCTTTATATTTATCAACTCTTATTCTTAGCATTTCATAGATATTATAAAAAAAACTACTTATACTCTAACAGTCAAGAACAATTTTTATTTCACCTCTGACAGATAGTAGTATCTTAGATTTCCAACTGTATTTTAGCAAAATCTCTCCTATTAGAACTAGACTCAAATATCATCATTATTTAATAAGGTAATTTTTTGGTGGTTAAGTGGAATGTTTTATTTTCTCAGTACATGACAATTTAGAAAATAACTATTATTATATATAAACCAGTTTTTCCAAGAGATTTGATACTTACTTTGGAATGGCACATAATTTTCTATTTTTTATTATTCTTTTGATAACATTTATTACTTCTTTGTTTCGGAGGCTATAAATAAAAGGATTTAGTAAAGGGATTATTAAAGTATAAAAAATGGCAACAGGTATATCTTTATCCCCTTCTTTAAATGAATTTGGCCGAATATACACAAAAAGAAGAGAGCCATAGAACATTGACACAGACAAGAAGTGGGATGCACAGGTAGATAAGGCTTTGCCTCTTCCCTCTTTGGATTTCATTGTGAATATAGTGAAAAGAATACAGAAATAAGATATTAGAACGATGGTAATTGAAAACACTTGAACAAACCCGGACAAGATAAGTATCATTAAATCATTGATATAAGGATCAACACAGGAGAGTCTGTATAATGGGAGAACATCACAAAAAAAGTGATTGATTTGATTCGACCCACAGAAAGTTAACCTAAACAATAATGCTACTTGAACAATGGAATGTAGGTGTCCAATTATGTAAGCTCCTGTGGTCATGAGAATGCAGAGTTTCTTGGACATCATGGTGTGATACTGCAGTGGGTTACAAATGGCCACATAGCGATCATAGGCCATTGCTGCCAAAAGGAAGCAGTCAGTAGTTTCAGCCAGACAGAGAAAATAAAACTGCGCCATACATTCATAGAGTGATATCATTCTGTCTGCAGAAAAGAAGTTCTCTAGCATCTTTGGAGTAATGGCACAGGAACAACATGCATCCATCAGAGCCAGGTTTCCCAGAAAGATGTACATTGGTGTGTGAAGACGATGTTCAATGTAAATCAAGGCCACCAATCCAAGATTCCCCACCATGGTGACCAGATAGATGGCAAAGAATACCACAAACAGGAGGCCCTTCAGCTCCGGATGGTCTGTGAATCCTATGAGGATGAACTCAGTTGTGAATGAATTGTTGTCCTCAGTCATCCTTTGCTTATCTGTTGAGACAGGATTTAAGAGACAGAAGATTCTATTTAAGCACATGCAAGTTTTCATTCATGTAAAGTATTTTTTATAACAGCTAGAAAGCTTCTTTTTCAAGCATTTACCGCATCTTCTTGTACTTCCTGGACATTTCTTCTCTCATTGTAATTACCAATGAACTCTAGCTGTAACTGTTTAAGTACACAAAGATAGTAAAGAGTTTAAAGTAGAAACATTGGATTTTCATACATTGAAATTATTTCCCTGTCCATTTTTAAAAAAGATTTTGTGCTAGGAAGGTGGCTCACTGGTAGAGTGCTTGCTTTGCATGAGGCCCTGGGTTTGATTTCTCAGCACCACATAAGCAGAAAAAGCCAGAAGTGGTGCTATGGGTTAAGCGATTGAGCACTAACCTTGAGCTAAAGAGCCAAGAGACAGTGCCCAGGCCCAGAATTCAGGCTCACGACTGACAAAAAAAAAAAAAAAGAAAAGAAAAAAAAATTTCAAGGACAAATTTAAATTCAATTTCTTAGAAATATGTTCCTTGTTTAAAAAAACTATTTTTGTGTAGTCTACAAATAAGGGATCATTTTTAGAATGCATGATAAACACTTGTTAAATTAAACTATTAATACATGTTAAAATATGCATATTTAGTATTTTAAAATTAGTATAGTATTACTATACTATAATCAAGGGTACCTGGTTAATTAATTCAATTAAAATAATAAAACAATCTTAGATTATTGCTAGTCATTGAGTTCCCTACATATAGTAGCAATCATTTTCACAAAAACAATCATTTCATCATTGACATTATTTTTTCCCAAAGACCTTAATCATTTTTAATTGGTAAAGCATAGCTTGTAGACAGAGCTACTTAATTAAGTTTCATCTAAATGCCCCAGGCCACATCAACATTATTTTCTGAATTGTAGAACACATTGACTAATGCTAAGAATGATTTATAATTTATTTTGTAAAGTATACATTGCTTTGCTAGATGTATTTAATCATTTCCTTATCATTTCATTAATGGATTTTTGTTATTATCTTTCAGTAAGTGTACAAAGGGATTTCAATTTAACATATCAGTTTATGAACACCTCCCATAATTCTCCCCAATCTCTCTCATGCCCAAATATTTGTTGTTCCATTTTACATTTATAACTTGAATAGTATGACTGCATTTACCTAGTCTTCCTCTCTCCTTTTATCTACTCCCACCCCAACTGTATTAATACCTAGATTTTTAAAAACATACTTCTTAGACAGAAACTGTAAAATACTAAGAGGAGAGATAATTATGTATCTAAATAACAGAATACTTAAGTAGCAAGCACAGTGCCCTGAAACACACACACACACACACACACACACACACACACACACACACAGAATGATAGTAATAAACATGGTATGATTTGGGAAGAAGACAGAAATAATTCCCATCCTATATTCCTCATCACCTTGTTTTAGTCAGTTAATTTTCCTTAATTTGAATCACACATATTAACTACTTATTTTGGGGAGATTTTAAGGAAAAATTTCAGTACTATCATTTAATGAAATTATGATAGCTTTTTTGACCTATCTTGATTATTCATTGCTCTTTTCATATTTCCTATGAAAATTGCATAATCTGCATTTCTCTCTTTTTTTTTTCTGCTTATGTGGTGCTGAGAAATTGAACCCAGGGCCTCAGGCATGCAAGGCAAGCGCTCTACCACTAAGCCACCTTCCCATTTTTCTTTAATGCTAAAAGCTAATATAAACAGGCTTTTATTTGTAAGTTCTTAACACTTAACAAAGAGAATGAAATGCAATTACATTATAATAGAATTTAAAATTTCCATTTTATTTTGCTTTAAAATGTTTCATATTATTAACGATGTGATCTGTTACTATATATTGACTTAATAATCAACTCAATGAATTCTTTTTAAAAGTTATATGTGAAATTTATTTTTGCATGAGAAAGTAAACTCTTTTCCTTTCTTCAATTGTAAACGTGACATATAGAGGGGTTTCAGCTACATAAATAAGGAAATGAGTACAAGTCTTGTTGAACATTCTTACCTCCTCCCTTATTTTTTCCTGCTATCCCTCCCTCCAAACTCCTTTCCTCCCCAACTTGTAAAGTTCATTTCCAACATAGTGTCTTGTGAGTGTCAGTGTTGCATTGGTTCACCCTATGTCCTTTGTCTCATCATTTCTGAAATCACATAATTCTATGGTTAAAATAAATTTTATTTCCATAATCAAAATATCAAAGGAAGAAAGTAATACATTTTTGTTCTAAAATGTTAAATACAAAACAGATATGTAACCAGCTAAATTGAAATGACTTTCGATGCACATGCCTGAATTATTTAACACTAAGATTTATATTTTACTTGTACAATTTGAAATTTTATCTGTGATTCAGAAAATCAGATGAACTGTAGCATTACAGAATACTCAATTTTGAGAAGAGCTAGGAAAGGGTTATTATTTATAAATATAAAAAAGTTAAATAATTTAAGGAAACACTTTTGATTGCTAATATTAAAGTCCATTCCTTACCTAGATTTCATGAATAGAAAAGTTTGAGACTTCATTGTTTGCTCTTTGACGATGGTGTCAGAAGTGCAATATGTATATGTAACACATTCAAATGCACTTGGGATTGCAGAAATGAAAATCTCACTGACCCAAATGTAGGTCAGTGTTGGTAATCATGTCCCTTACCTGGTAGAGTGTTCCATCAAATCCTTTAGGGAACTGCCTGTTCTGACATCAGTGTATTACTGTGGAGACATGCATTCCTGAATAATTCGAACCATATGGAATTAAAGCTGCCCTGTGAGACAAGAAGTATGATGCCAATAACTTTCACTAAAGTTGTTTGGAAGATCATCTGGATGATATGTGTCACTGCTACTGTTACTATCAACACTTATTATCTATCTATCTATCTATCTATCTATCTATCTATCTATCTATCTATCTATCTATCTATCTATCTATCTATCTATCTATCTATCTATCTATCTATTTATCCATCCATCCATCCATCCATCCATCCATCCATCCATCCATCCATCCATCATCTATCTATCTATCTATCTATCTATCTATCTATCTATCTATCTATCTATCTATCTATCTATCTATCTATCTATTTATCCATCCATCCATCCATCCATCCATCCATCCATCCATCCATCCATCCATCTATCTATCTATCTATCTATCTATCTATCTATCTATCTATCTATCTATCTATCTATCTACCTACCTACCTACCTACCTACCTACCTATCCACTGTTGTAGTGATTCTGGAGCTTGCATTCAGGGACTGGGGGCTGTCCTTATGCATTTTTTGCTTACCGCTAGCACTCCATGCTCCACTTGCACTTTTATTTATTTTTTTCCTGGTGGTTAATTGAAGATAAGAGTGTCATGAAGTTTCTTGCTTTGATCCACAGACCTTACCCTTCTTAGAAGCTAAGATTAAGGCTACCACCACATAGCCAATTATTACTATTATTATTTACAGGTTTCTTCATATTCTGTGAATAAAATATAAAATTGCCAGGAAATAATCACAAAATAGTTTGATAGTTCATTGGACCAAGTTAATATAGGTTATTCAAAATACTAATATTTATAGAGGAAACTAGAGGGTATGTTAGGTTCAGTCAGATTTATTTGCTTCTTTATTATGTGGGTTCAATTTATTTCCAAGTCCTACAAAGTACTTAGTAAAAATATAATTTGTCTATACTATATATGATTAATATTTTCTCTGGTCTTTTATGTTCACACAAGATCCACATAATCATTAAATGTATGTGGTCTTTTGTAAGTCCATAAGTTTTATACATACTATCAGAATAATGTGTTAAAGAAAATAATTTATAACAAAAATTATGTACTAAAGAATAAAATTGATGTTTGTTACAACTGAATTTGAGTTTGTTTAAATAGAAAACATCTGTAACAAAAATCAATTCAAAAGTTTTGTGGTCTTAAGGAGATAAAGAATGGAGCATCAGAAAACACTGACCATACATATTTCCTATAATGAAAAACCCCAACAGGATTTAATACATGTAAAGAAAGATCAAAACACAAAAATAGAGAATTTAATTTAGAAAGAGCAAAATATTTGAATAAATACCTAACAAAAATAATATTCTAGTGGGGTATTGTTGGATCATACAGTAATAACAATTCAGGCCAGGAAAAAGTAAAGCTCCACCTCCAATTGTCCAGCAAAATGCTGGTAGGCAAGGTTCAAGTGTTAAAGCACCAGCCATGAGCAAGAAAGTTGAGCATAGTAAGACCCTAAGTTCAGCACTTTATATCACAACACACACACACACACAACACACACACACACACACATAAAACATATAAATGTCAAGCATAACAAAAATATGTTCAGTTTGGGATGTAGAGGTAGAACACCTGACTACCAAGTGTAAGAAATGGAGCAGAAATTAGTACCACAAAGAAATGAAAGATTCTTAAAGTCACTTATATTAGTGTATTACAAATAATGAAAATGAAAGGATGTTGAAAATAATAGTTAAATAGCAATACTATTTTAATCACAAAATTCTGATGGAAATGTAAAGCAGGAGAAAACCACATACTCTACTGTTCTAGATCTCTCCTTTAAGCAAAGATATGGCAGGAAAAGTGGGCACACCTACTGTGTAAGTCTGTTTTCTAATATCATTTGCAAGTAACAGTAACTAGGGTTATTTGCAGAAATGTCTCAACTCTAGGACTACAGCACAAAATATACAATATAAGCTTGCATCACCTTGTAGTACAAAAATAACATAAAATTATGAAATCCCTAAAAAAGACAAAATATATTAACTTATACACATAAATATGTATGAAAGAGCAAGTGCAAGCTTTGTTTTGTGGAGATACAGTTTCACACTTTTCTGTTTGGGTGGCTTAGAACCACGATTCTCTAGCCCTTACTCTCTCAAGTAGCAAGAATTTCTGTCATAGGCCTCTTGGCTGTAGGTAGTTCTTCTTTCCAGAATTTAGCCAGATAACCATTGAAAACCCCCATTATTTTTATCTCAGATTTAACACTGAATTCAAATGTCATGCATTAGTAAAGCAACGATAGTAAAAGGAATTGAAGATGTATCTTTAGTAACAAAGTGGCTGCCTGATTAATAAAAGTCTCTATTTATTCCACATTTAGCCTTGGTAAAAATGAAACAAAAACTGAAAATTGAAAATTCACACAGGATTGCATCATCATATGCATTAGATGTTCATTAATAAGGAATCAAGTTTATGGAACATTTGATAAATAATGCCTAAATGAGTTATCAAATTTAGGATGGCCCATTGAAGTAGTGATGTTAGGGATTCTTGGGATACATGTGGCTGTACTCTATTATTTTCCTAATTATGTTAAACCATATCTATTATTTGCATAACTTTTTTTGAATCTAATGATGAGATTTCAGAAAACTATACACTTTTCAAAATATTTTATTAAGCAACTGAGCCTAAGATGAAAAACAAATCAGTAGAGAGACCATCTTATGTTTCATTGGAAAATTTTGTGCATAAAGTATAAATTAGATGATGTTAAAGTTCTTGATAATAATAATAATGTTATCATGATTATGTATGAAAATGTCTGTGCTTGCTGAAATATTTGTTGGAATAGTTATTTTTAAATTGTCATGGGGTTATCAGCTCTTGACAGCTTGTAATCTTATTTAAACAAGTGGGTGTGTGTAGTAATGATCTGATTTTCTAGATTTCCTAAAGTATTAACATCATTTTGAATTAATACCAGTCAAAAATGTAATTGATCCACATTTCCCTGGAATCTCTGCCATAGTCTCTTCTACTTCTCATGAGTTTCTATGCTTTTACAAAGTATTTTATGGTATGACATTTAGAACTATGTTTTTGAACTCCATCTGTAGTCTCAGTTGGAAACTTACAAAGCAAATCATAAGTTTGTTTATAGATATGATAAAATACGTAGAAAATAGTTTTGATAAGTAGTGAAATGGAATGGTCTTTCAAAGTCAAATTAGTGGATATATGAGTATTAGAGAATAAAGGAACAGATATGTAAGAAATAGGCCAGAGGCAACTATGTAGCAGTTAGTATTTATCAGTCACATATATAACATTTTTGCAAAGCAAGCATATATGGTAAGATCTCTTGATCATTTCATGAGACAGGAGGGTTCATTATAGCCATTTTGAATGTGTGTGTGTGTGTGTGTGTGTTTTCCTCTTTTTTGTCCTTGTATGAGTGATGTGTCTGCCTCCAGATTGAGTTTTCTTCAGAAGGCTATGTGAAAATAGTCTGTGAGAGATTTCCCATTCAGTCACCATAACTTTCAGAGATAGTGAGACAACGTAATAAATACTTCTTTTAAACCGCTCCCCCCATGTTGTAAAGTCAAGATGTACATCCAGTTGGGACATATAGTTACAATGCATAGTGTAGCTTAATCCTACATTAATATTGAAAATTTCTATTATGCTTCAATAATGAGAAATTTGAGAGCTATATATATATAAATATAGAAATTTCTATATACAAGCTTATATATTCAAACCCTGGATTTGAAGACTATTTACAAAAATTGTATCTGAAAAAAACCCTTATTTTACTGCACGTATGTTTTAGTACCTACAATTTTCAAGTACAGTAGAGCAAAATCTCTTCTTTTAGAACTAATTAGTCTCAAAGGTCATCATGCTTTAAAAAGTTAATATTTGATTACAAATGTTCTACTTCCTCTGTCTAAGTCACTTTAGGCAACAGTATTTTCAAACTGAAATCACTTTTCCATTGACATTTTCAGAATGTGAAAAATGTTCTATTGTTAATTATTCTTGTTATAACATTGATTACTTCTTTATTTCTAAGACTATAAATGAAAGGATTTAACAGAGGAATTATTAGAGTATAAAACACCGCACCAGCTTTGTCTTTATCTCCTTCATTAACTGAATGTGGCTGAATATACACGAAGAGCAGAGAGCCATAGAACATTGACACAGAGAGGAAGTGGGAGGAGCAGGTAGATAAGGCTTTGCTTCTCCCCCCCTTGGATTTCATTGTGAATATACTGAAAAGAATACAGAAATATGATACCACGAGTACTGTAATAGTAACGATTTGAATTAACCCTGCCAAAAGAAGTCTAATCAAATCGTTAACGTAAGGATCAACACAGGAGAGTTTGTATAAGGGAAGAATGTCACAAAAAAAGTGGTCGATTTGATTAGACCCACAGAAAGTTAACCGAAACAATAACCCTACATGAATAATGGAATGTAGGTTTCCAATTAGGTAGATTCCTGTGGTCATTTGAATGCAGAGTTTCTTGGACATCATGGTGTGGTACTGCAGTGGGCTGCAAATGGCCACATAGCGGTCATAGGCCATTGCTGCCAGAAGAAAGCAGTCTGCAGTTTCAGCAAAACAAAAAAAATAAAACTGTGCCATGCATTCATGGAGAGATATCATTCTGCCTGCAGAAAAGAAATTCTCTAACATCTTTGGCGTAATGGCAGTGGAGCAGCAGGAATCCATGAGAGCTAGGTTTCCCAGAAAGATGTACATTGGTGTGTGAAGACGGCGTTCCATGTAAATCAAGGCCACCAATCCAAGATTCCCCACCATGGTGACCAGATAGATGGCAAAGAACACCACAAACAGGAGGACCTTCAGCTCCGGATGGTCTGTGAATCCTATGAGGATGAACTCAGTTGTGGAAGAGTTGTTATTCTCAGTCATCCTTAGCTCTTCTGTGAGATAAGATTTCAGAGAGATAAGTGGGGGAAGGCGCAGGGAGAGGGAAATGGGTAACAATGTTCGACAAGAAATGTGCTCATTATCTTACATATGCAACCGTAACCCCTCTGTACATCACTTTGACAATAAAATTAAATTTTCAAGCATCTCCTGCGTTTCATGGAATATAGCTTTCTGTACTTCCTGGACTTTTCTTCTTTTAGTGTAATTACCAATGAACTCTAGCCATCACTGCTGAAATTACAAAGATATTCCAAAGATACAAAGACATTGCTTATAGTAGGAATGCTGTATTCTTATACATTTAAAGACAGATAAGAGGCTCACTCAATTTATTTCACTGTCAGTTTTGAAAAGATTCTTAGGACAAATTTAAGCCCAGTTTTTTAGAAATATGTATCTTCTTTTTCTGAAGGATTACTTTTATATATTCTGCAAATAAGGGAGCATTTTTAGGATGCATGCTAAATACTTATTAACATAAACTATTAATATGTATTAAATTATATATGTTAAAATGAATACATGACTAATCTGTTAATTATAATCAAAGTTACTTGGTTAATGAAATCAATTAAAATAATCAAGTGACCTTAGATTATTAACAGTCACTGTCTTCCTCACAATAGCATCTCTCCCAACACTTTATTGACCCCTAAATCCTCCTAGTTCTGTTTTTACATATGTAAGTTGAATTCCATGATTGCATTTCCCCACCCTTCCTTCTTCTTTTCATCTACTCCCTCCCCTTGACCTACCCTAGTAATACCTTATATTTGTTTCACATGCTTCTGAGACGGGACCTGTAAAATACTAAGAGGGAAGATGATCATGTAGCTCAGTGATAGAATACTTATGTAGAAAGCACAGTCTCCTGAAGCACACACACACAAACACACACATACACACAGACACACACACACACACACACACACACACTGATCATATTTTGGGGAGAAGACAAATTATTCCAATCCTATATTCCGCTATTGGTCAGAAATGAATGACCTTTTTTATTCAGCTAATATTCTTAGAGACAAATTTCAAACTGAACATTTTAACTAGTAATATTGGGGAGATTTTAAGAAAAAAATTCAATATAATCATATTAAGAAATTTTATAGTATTTTTAACTTATCTTCATTATTCCCTGCTACTTTTCTATTTCCTATAAAAATTGTGTGTGATAATCTGCATTATTCCGAAGACTAAAACAAATTATTTAAACAGTAATAAAAGCTTGTCTTTTATTTCTGAGGTTTTAACACTTGACAAAAAAGAGAAAAGCATTTAAATCGTAATAGAATTTTTAATTTACATTTTACTTTGCTTTAAGATGTTGTTTCATGTTATTATCTAGGTGATGTATTGTTTTATATTGGTTTAGTAATTTGATCACATAAATGCTTTGGTTAAAATGAATTATATTTCCATAGGCAAAAGGAATTAATACATCTTTTCAATAAAAATGTTACATACAAATCACAAATTTCACCAGCTAAGTTAAAATTACTTTCAACACAAATGCCTGAATTATTTAACATTCACTTTTGAAATTTTATATATAATTCAGGAAAACAGATGAATTATTGAATTGAATTGCATTGAATTATTGATATTATTGAATATCATCTTGGAATTACATAATACTCAATGTTGAGAAGAACTAGGAAGAAAAGAAAGTGTTATAATTTAGGAATATTGAAAAATCACATATAATGAAAGGAGAACTTTTGGTTGCTAAAATTAAAGTACATTCCTTACCTAGATTTCATGAGAAGAAAATTTTAAGACTTCATTGTTTGCTTCCTGATGATGGTGTCAGAAGTTTAATATTTATATGTAACTTGCAGTCTAATACACTTGGGATTACAGAAACGAAAAATCTCACTGACCCATAGGTCAGTGTTAGTAATCATGTCCCTCACATGGTAAAGTGTTCCATCAAATCCACCAGGGAATTGTTTGCACTGATATCAATGTATTTCTGTGGAGACATACATTCCTGAATAATTCGAACCACATGGAATTAAAGCTGCCTTGTGAGACAGGAAGAATGAAGCAAATTAATTTTACTAAAGTCGGTTGAAAGATCATCTTGTTTATCTGTGTGTTACTGCTACTATTACTACGAATATCTATCTATCTATCTATCTATTTATCATCTATCTTATGCTTTTTTTGTTCAAGGCTAGAACACTTTTCCACTTCTATTTTTATTCATTTATTTTTTCTGGTGGTTAATATGGAGATAAGAGTACAAGAACTTTCCTGTTCTGGATGGTTTTTGAACTTCGATCCTTAGAAGTCAGAATAAGGCTACCACCACACAGATCAATTATTATCATTTCTTTTACAGGTTTCTTCATATTCTATAAATAAATTATATAATTGCTAGCAAATAATATCAAGGTAGTTAATAGTTCTCCGAACCAAGTGAAGTTAATATAGGTTATTCAAAATACTAATATTTGTAGAGGAAATTGAGGGTATATTAGGTTCATTCAGGTTTATTAGCTTCTTCATTATGTGAGTTCAATTTGTTTCTATGTCCTACAAAATACTTAGGTAAAATGTTATTTATTTTTGTCTGTATTTTATTTTACTGACATTTTCTCTGGTCTTTTATGCTTTCAACAGATCCCCTTAACCATTAAATGTATGTAGTCTTCTGTATGCCCATAAGTTTATAGTGCTATCATAATAATATGTTAGAATAATTCATAAGAAAAATGATGTAATAAATAAAAAATTGATGTTTGTTACAATTGAAAATCAGTTTCCCAAAACTGAAAATGTCTGAAGTTCAGAAGCTTTGTTTTCTTAGGAAGATAAAACATGGAGCATTAGAAAACATTGAGAGATGGGGACAAGATGGCGGAGGAGAAGCTGGAAGCTGAACAAGCTCTCGCATAGAAAGCAGTTTTAGAGTTCCAGTGAACAGTCCTAAGCCA
>NW_012267289.1:8851739-8889084 GCF_000151885.1 Dipodomys ordii | reverse complement strand
GGGAAGGAGAAGGATAGGGATGGGGGGAGGGGGGAGGCTGGGAAGGGATGGGAAGGGTAAACAAAGGAGGAGGCTGCAATGCTTGGTAAGAAATGTACGTATTATCCTGCCCATGCAATTGTAACCCCTCTGTACAGTATGTTCACAAATAAAATAAAATAAAATTAAAAAAAAAAAAAAGAAAACATTGATAATACATATTTCTTGAAAAAAATATCTAGGATTCAATATGTGCAAAGACTGACCAAAACACAAAAATAGAGAATTTAATTTACAAAGAGTAAATTATCTGAATAAATATCTACAAAAATAATATACAAACTAGGTGTCCTTGGTTCATACCTGTAATCCTAGCTACTCAAAAGGCTGACTATCGAATTCAGACCTGGAGAAAAGTACAAGGCTCCACCTCCAATTATCAGCAAAATGCTGGGATGTAGACAAAGTTCAAGTGGTAAAGCACCATTAAAGCAACAATGGTGAGGATAATAAGGGCCTAAGTTCAGGGCTTTGTACTGGCACTTGCACTTACACACATGCGCACACACACATGCGCGCACGAACACACACACAGAACACAAATGACAAGCATAAAAAAAGTTGTTCATTTGGGAATGGGCACAGTTGTAGAACACCTCACTAGCAATGTCACACACTGAACGGAAACTAGTAGCCCAAAGAAATAAAAGATTCTTAAAGTCATTTATAATAGTGTACTACAAATAAAAAAAGTGAAAGGATGCTGAAAAATGTAGGTAAAAATCCAATGATATTTAAATCACAGAATTCTGATGGACATGTAAAGCAGGAGAAAAACACATAGTCTACTGTTCTAGATATCCTAGAAGCAAGGTCATGGCACAAACCTACTGTTTACATCTGCTTTGTACTATCATTTCCTGGTAACATTAACTAGGGTTATTTACAGATATGTCTGACCTCTAGGAATAAAGCACAAAATACACAATTTGAGCTTGTATCAACTTGTAGTACAAAAATAACAAAAAAATTATGAAATCCCTAGCGCAGACAAAAATATATTAACCCACATACATAATAACATAAGAAAGAGCAGGGATATCGTAAGCAAAAGAAAAAAATTCCAGTTGCAATACATGGAGTGATTTGATCAAAAAGTTAATAAGGTGATATTTGAATACAATGGATGACACTAAATATTGAGAAGTCCATACTGATTTAAATAATGGAAATAAGCTGGGAAAAATGTTTGCTGTTCAGATTTTCAAAGTGGCTTTTGAAGCATTTTGCCTTCAAAGACTTGATTCATTACTTCTCACTCTTTAAGTGGGGTGTATGATGACTTCATTGTAAAGGGTACAAGTAGGAAAAAGGCAGGGAGTGACTTTACAGGAGAGAAACTAGCATGTACAATCTCAGTCAGGTGCTCAAGGTTAACATCAATAGTTATCTGTAATCATGATAGTATTTAAGTTGATGCAATGTGATAACAATGGCAATTCACTTCTGTCATTTCAATCTCCGAAATGCAGAGCTGAAGTCAAATAATGAGAAATCAATGAGAGAAATCTTAGCTTAAGGGCATTCTACAAAATGCCTAAACTATATTCCTCAAAAGTTGCAAGGGCTTTGAAAAGGAGTGCTTGACAAAGTGATACAACCAAGAGGAACCTGATGAGCTGTAATGAGGTCTCGTGGTGGGTATCCTGCAACAATAGAAAATTAGGAATATACTATGTAAATCTGAATGGCCTTAACACCAGTACACAATCATGTATTAGCTTGACTCACTACTTAAAATCAAAGTGTTGCAGTAGAATGAGATGTCAATAGCATGCGGGAATGTGTGTGTGTGTGTGTGTGTGTCTATGTGTGTGAGTATGTAGATTTCTGTAAATCTGAACATTCTTTTTATTTTCAAACAATTCACTTGAAAAAGATATCATAGCAAGACACTTATTTATTTTGGAACAAATAGGGTTTTCAGAACCTTTGCTATTTATGCTCCTATAGTACATGGGAGCCAGACTTCCAGCCGGGTAGTTTTCATAGTTGTTTCAAGGCAGAGGTCTGTCTACTCACCTGTGTGTAAGTCTGAGTGGAGATCCACCTACTTCAGACTTCCCTTCATCACAAGATCACAACCCCTGTTTCCAATCTATTTGATTCTGGTGCCCTGAATTTTGTGTATACATTTTTCTAATTTGGGAAGGAGAAAGGAAATAATAAAATGCTATAACAAGGATACAGGTTGACTCATTGTAACAATTATACGTACAAGACAATCTTGTTGAAAATGAACTTTACAACTTTGGGGGAGGGAGGGAAGAGTATGGGAGGTGGAGAAGGAAGGGATGGTAGGAGAAAAACAAAGGAGGGGGTAACAAATGCTTCGTAAGAAATATATTCATTACCTTACTCATGTAACTGTAATCCCTCTATACAGTGGCTTTACAATAAAAAAAAGAAAACATGATTGCATCATCATATGAATTAGATTTTCATTAACAGGGAATCAAGTTATCTTCCTCATGGAAACATTTGGTAAATAATGCCTAACCAAGTTATCAAATTTAGCAAGGCCTACTGAAGAAGTGATGTTTGTGGGCTCTTGAGATACATGTGACTGTACTCTAATATTTTCCCAATTATGTGATACCATTCCTGTTAGTTGTGTAACTATTTATTTTGAATCTAATCATGAGTCTTCAGAAAGCTGTACATTTTTCAGAGCATTTTATTAGTCAACTGAGTATAGGATGAAAAACACAGCAGTAGAGATCCCATTTTATGTTTTACTGAAAAAAATCTGTACATGAAGTAGATAATAGATGATGTCAAATCTCTTGGCAATAATAATGATATCCTGATTATGCACGGAAACTTCTTTGCCCTTTGAATATTTATTGCAATATTTATTCATAAAATGTCATGAGGTCATCAACTGTTGACAGTTTTTATCTTGTTTAAAAATTAATGTATACTAATAATGTGATTTTCTGGCTTTTCTGAATCTTGAAATAGTTTTGAATTAATGCCAGGCAAAATGAAATCAATCCATGTGTCCTTTGGTCTCTGCCTTGTGTCTTTCCTACTTCCCCGTGAGTTGCCCCATGAGTTTCCTACTTCCCCATATGGTATTTAGAACTATGGTTTGGAGCTCCATCTAAAATCTCATTTGGAAAATTATGAAGCAAATTATCGGCAAGTTTATAGAAATGATAAAATATGTAAAAACAATAGTTTTGATTAGTAGAAAAATGGGCAACACTGTTATTTGAAGTTTAAATTAGTATATGAAGATTAGAGAATAAAGGAACAACTAAGAAATAGGCAAGAGACAAAAATGTAGCAGTTAGTATTTATCAGTCACAAATATCACACTTTTGCAAAGCAAGCACAAATAGTAAGATCTCTTGATTATTTGATGAGGTAGGAGGGTTCATTCTAGCAATTTTGAATCTGTGTGTGTGTGTGTGTGTGTGTGTGTGTGTGTGCACGCATGCGTGTGGTTTCCTCATTTTTGCCCTTGTTTGAGTGATGTGTCTGCCTACAGGTTGATTTTCATTCAGATTGCTATGTGAAAATAGGCTGATTATCTATTCAATCACCATAACTTTCAGATAGTGAGATAATTTTTTAATAAATGCTTCTTTTAAAACAACCCTTCCCAGATGTTGTAAAGTTAAGATAAACATCCAGTTAGGTCATACAATTCAGTTACCATGCAGTGTATTAAACATTTTTAATGTTTCTGAAACTTTAAGATTATGCTTCAATGTTGAGAAATTTATCAGCTATTTATTTATAAATATATACACACAGATATATACAAATATATATGCACAAGCTTATATATACAAACTTTGATTTTGATGAATATTTCAAAATTTTTACAAAAATATTCCTTACTTTATTGCAGGTATGTCTTACTACCCACGATTTTCAAGTATATTTGAGCAAAATCCCTTCTTTTAGTACTAATTAGTCTCCAAGGTCATCATGTTTTAATAAGTTAGTATTTGATTACAATTTTCTACTTTCTCTGTCTATGTCACTTTAGGCAACAGTATTTTCAAGTTGAAATCACTTTTTTAAGGGTGATGATACTTACTTCAGAAAAAAGCTATTGTTCATTATTCTTTTTATAGCATTGATTACTTCTTTATTTCTAAGACTATAAATGAAAGGATTTAACAGAGGAATTATTAGAGTATAAAACACCGCACCAGCTTTGTCTTTATCCCCTTCATTAACCGAATGTGGCTGAACATACACAAAGAGCAGAGAGCCATAGAACATTGACACAGAGAGGAAGTGGGAGGAGCAGGTAGATAAGGCTTTGCTTCTTCCCCCCTTGGATTTCATTGTGAATATAGTGAAAAGAATATAGAAATATGATACTACGAGTACTGTAATAGTAACAATTTGAATTAACCCTGCCAAAAGAAGTCTAATCAAATTGTTAATGTAAGGATCAACACAGGAGAGTTTGTATAAGGGAAGATTATCACAAAAAAAGTGATTGATTTGATTAGACCCACAGAAAGTTAACCCAAGCAGTAATCCTACTTGAACAATAGAATGCAGATTTGCAATAATGTAGGTTCCTGTGGTCATCTGAATGCAAAGTTTCTTGGACATTTTGATGTGATACTGCAGTGGGCTGCAAATGGCCACATAGCGATCATAGGCCATTGCTGCCAGAAGAAAGCAGTCTGCAGTTTCAGCCAAACAAAGAAAATAAAACTGTGCCATGCATTCAAGAAAGGAAATCCTCTTGTCTGCAGAAAAGAAATTCTCCAACATCTTTGGAGTAATGGCACAGGAGCAGCAGGAATCCATGAGAGCCAGGTTTCCCAAAAATATGTACATTGGTGTGTGAAGACGGCGTTCCATGTAAATCAAGGCCACCAATCCAAGATTCCCCACCATGGTGACCAGATAGATGGCAAAGAACACGATGAACAGCAGGGTCTTCAGGTGTGGCTGATCTGTGAATCCTATGAGGATAAATTCAGTTGTGGAGGAATTGTTGTCCTCAGTCATACTCTATGAGATAAGATTCAAGAGAGATACGATTTTATTTAAGATATAATTTTCCTTCATTTAAAAATGTTTTTATAACGGCTCCAAATTTTCTTTTTTAAGCATCTCCTGTCTTCTATAGAATATAGCTTTGTGTACTTCCTGGACTTTTTCTTTTAGTGTAATTACCAATGAACTCTAGCTGTCACTGGTAAATTTATAGTTATTCCAGGGTGAATGCTTAAAGTAGAAACGTTGCATTTTTATACATTTAAGGATAAGAGGCTCACTCTTCTCAAATTATTTCATTGTCAGTTTTAAAAAGATTTAAAAAGATTTTTAGAACAAATTTTAGTCCAGTTTTCTAGAATTATGTATCTTATTTTCCTAGAGGACTACTTCTATATATTCAAACAATGGAGCATTTTTAAGAAGTATGCTAAAACTTGTTAACATAAACAATACATACTAAATTATATATATGCTGAAATTAATATATTAGTAATCTACTAATTATAAAGATACTTGTTTAATGAAATCAAGTGATCTTAGATTATTATCAGATTATTATCAGTCACTGACTTCCTTACTCCCACCCCCTACCCACCTTTTAATTTTTTTAGTTCCATTTTTACAAATATACCTTAAGTACCTTGACTGCATTTCCCTACCCTTCCTTTCTCCTTTCATCTACTCCCTCCCCTTGACCTACCCTAGTAATGTCTGGTTTTTACCTGTTTCTGAGATAGGACCTGTAAAATACTAAAGGGGAGATGATCTGTAGCTCAGTGATAAATACTTATGTAGCAAGCAAAATGCCCTGAAACACTCTCTCTCTCTCTCTCTCCCTCTCACACACACACACACAATGATAACAGTAAAGCATGCTTCAGAGAGAAGACAGAAATCATTCTAATCCTATATTCCTCTATTGACCAGAAATGGGTGACCTTTGTTTATTTAATTAATATTGCTTACAGACATGTTTCATACTGCAAATTTTAATTAGTAATATTGGGAGAGATTTTAGGGGAAAATGTAATACAATCATCTTAAGAAATTTTATAATTTTAAAATATATCTTGATTATTCTGTGTACCTTTTTCTATTTCCTATGAAATATGTAGAAGATAATCCTTATTATATCTAAAAGTAAAAAAAACTAATAAAAGCAGGCTGGCTTTTATTTGATTTTTTTTAACACTTGACAAAAAGAGAAAAACAGTTATATCCAAGTAGAATTTTAAATTTGCATTTTACTTTACTTTATAATGTTTCATAGTATTAACTAGGTGATCTATTGCTGTATATTTACTTAGCAATCTGATCACATACATTCTATGGTTTAAATTTCCATAATTAAAAGCTCAAAAGGAAGAAAGTAACATATTTTTGCATAAAATGTTAAATATAAACCACAAATTTCACTATCTAATCAAAATTACTTTTAATGCATGTGCCTGAATTATTTAACATCCATTTTCATATTTTACTTGTACAATTTGAAATTTTATATTTAATTCAGAAAATCAGATGAACTGTATTTTTGTATCTCATCTTAGAAACACATGATACTCAATTTTGAGAAGAGTTAAGAAAAAAGAAAGGGTAATAATTTAGGAATGTTGAAAAATGCCAAATAACGAAAGGAAACATTAAAGGACATTTCTTACCTAGGTTTCATGAGAAGAGAGTTTTTTATTTGCACTGTGATGATGGTGTCAGAAGTTTGTTTTATACATATATATATATATATATATATATACATAACTTGCATCTTAATGCACTTGGGATTACAGAAATGAAAATCTCACTGACCCACAGGTCAGTGTTGGTAATCACGTCGCTTACATGGTAGAGTGTTCAATCAAATCCTTCAGGGAATTGCCTGCACTGACATTAGTGTATTTCTGTGGAGATATGCATTCCTGAATAATTCCAACTACATGGAATTAAAGCTACCCTGTGATAATGAGTTTGGTTGAAGTCATTATGTTGATTTGTCCTCAACAGCTGCTACTGATACAACTTCTATCTACCTACCTGTCTCCCATCTTGTCTATCTGTCTATTGTTTGTGTTGGTTTTGGGGCTTTAAGTCAGGGACTGGACACTATCCTCAAATCTTTTTTTTTTTGCCAATCATTCTACTAGAATCACAACTCCACTTCTGGTTTTTGTTTTATTTTTATGGTTAATTGGAGATAAGAGTCTCATGAGCTTTCCTGCTTTGGATAGCCTTGAAATATGATCCTGATCCTACCCATGTTAGAAGTTAGGGTTATGGGCATGAGCCACCAGTGCCTAGACCTATTTAGTATTATTGCTATTATTAGTATTAGCATTATTATTGTTTTTTTCTGTTTCCTCATATTCTATACATAAAAATATAAATATATAAAAAATATAAAATATATAAAATCTCAGGATAGTTTGACAGTTTACTGGATCAAGTAGAGTTAATGTAGCTTATTTAAACTACTAATACTTGTAGAGAGAAGTACAGGTATGTTAGGTTCAGTCAGTTTCCTTAACTTCTTCATTATGTGAATTCAATTCATTTCTATGTACAAAATACTTAGTCAAAATGTGATTTATTTTGTCTGTACTGTATATTACTGGCATTTTTCTCTGGACTGTTTTGCTTAGACCAGATTACTTTAATTTTTAAAGGTAGTAATTCATCTGTATGTTCATAAGTTTTATTCATGCTTTCATAATAATATATTATAGAAAACAATATATTAAAGAAAAATATAATGTATTAAAGAAAGAATTGATAAGCTTGATACACTAAAATGGAAAACATCTGTAAAAACCAATTCAGAGGTTTTCTCTTCTTAGGAAGATAATACATGGGCTATGAAAAAACATTGACAATGCATATTTCTGGTAAAAAAAACCCACTAGGATCCAATTTGTTCAAAGAATGAACAAAATGATAGAGAATTTAATTTTAAAAGGGTAAAATACCCAGAAGTGGGATTGCTGGGTCATAGGGGAGCTCTATGTGTAGTGTTTTGAGGAACCTCCATCCATATTGCTTTTCTGAGTGGTTGAACAAGCCCCTCAGTCAATGAATATATATATATATATATATATATATATATATATAGTGGAATAGTAGAATGTATATATCTATACGTATATCTACATATATATCTATATATATGAATTCTATGCCTCATCAGAAAGAATAACACCACCCCATTTGTTAGGAAATGGAAAGACTTGAAAAAATTATATTAAATGAAGTAAGCCAGACCCAAAGAAATATAGGTCCCATGGTTTTCCTTATTTGCCATAACTAGTATACATCCAGGATAATCTTACAAGACAAGCAGAAAAGCGCAAAAGCTGTAAGATAAGATACTAAGTATACGATGATGCTAAGTGAAATAAACCTCAAGATATGGACACAAGAGGTTGGTCTTCCTTCCTTCCTTCCTTCCTTTTTTTTGGGGGGGGTGGTTGTGGGCCTGAACTCTGGGCATGGGCGCTGTCCTTCAGCTCAGCTCTTCATCTCAAGGCTAACACTCTACCACTTGAGCCATAACATCACTTCCAGCCTTTTCTGCTTATGTGGTGCCAAGGAATCGAACCCAAGGCCTCATGCATGCAAGGCAAACACTCTACCACTGAGCCACCTTCCAAGCCTGTTGTTTTTAATGTACTATGTGATTTTTTTGTTTCCTTTGTATGTTCTTCCTCATATGCTATTTCCTCAGCTGTGATTGTATTTGATACCCTGCATCTTGTATATATATTTATCTAATTTGGGGAGGAGAAGGGGAATAACAAAATGCTGAAACACGGACACAGGATGACCTATTGCAACAATAATACCCACAAGAGACTATACTGGAAATGAACTATACAACTTCGGGGAGGGGGGAGGAATGAGGGAGATGGAGGAGGGAAGGGATAGTGAGAGAACAACAAAGGAGGGGTAACAATGCTCCATAGGAAATGTAGTCATTGCCTTACTCATGTAACCCCTCTGTACAGCATCTTTACAATAAAATAAAAATTAAAAAAGCAAAATATCAAACAAAACAACGGAGAAGCAGGAATTGTTGGCTTATACCTGTAATCGTAGCTACTCAGGAGGCTGGAGTTTGAAGCCAGATCAGGGAGAAAAGTCAATGAGGATCCAGTTCCAAATGCAGTTGGACTGCAGTGGTAAAGCACCAGCCATGAGCAAGAAAGCTGAGCATCATAGAGTCTTAACTTCATGGTTTTGTACTGGCAGGGACATACATTCAAATACATGAAGTACGTATTAGATGCTGTCAAATTTCTTGGCAATAATTATAATGCTACCATGATTATATATGGAAATGCCTTCGCTCTTTGAAATGTTTGTTGGAATAGTTATTTCTAGATTATCATGAGGTCATCAACTGTATGACAGTTTTTAATCTTGTTTAAAATTAATTTGTATTAACTACATGATTTTCTGGCTTCTCCAAATTTTGAAATTAATGTCAGGTAAAATGTAACTGATCCATGTTTCTCTTGAATCTCTACCCTGTGTCTGTCTCTTCTACTTCACCATGAATTTTCATGCTTTTACGAAACATTGTATGATATCATATTTATGGCTATCATTTATTTAATCCTAGTGTCCCGAGTTCAGTTAAAGAGCACCACCTTTATTTTTTTGTTGGTGAATTGTAAATTTTAAGTAGGTTTGCAGAGATGATAAAGTGTGTAATTTCTTAATAATATTGAAAAATCATAACATGTACAACTGAAAAGTTACTTGAAATTAAATTAGTGTATGGGCATTAGAATATAAAGGATCACAAATATAAGAAGTATTAAGAGATAAGAATGTAGCAGTTACCATTTACCAGATGCAAACATAATACTTTTCTGAAGCAAACATAAATGTTGAGATCTATTGATTATATAATGAGGAGGGAGAATTCATCCTACCGATTGTTTTCTGTGTTGTTTGCTCATCTGTAAACTTGTTTAAGTGCTAAAGTTGATTTTTATTTTGATGGCCACATGAAAATAGGCTGTAAGAAATTTCATATCCAAACCCCATGACCTTTAATGGTATATATATATATATATATATATATATATAAATTAAAAACTTCATTTCCTATACTAAAGTCAAGATGGAAATCTAATTGGAGCATACACTTTCCCTACCATGGATATTGTTTTTTAACATCAGATTAATATCTGAAAATTTCTAATGTGTCTGAGACTTTAAGATTGCATTTCAATATTAAGAATTTAATCAGCTACGTCTATATATACAAACTCTTATTCCTTGGATTTTATGACTATTTCAAAAATTGCAACTCAGAAAAATTTCTTTACTCCTGTGTGTCTTATTACTCACATTTTAAACTGTATTTGAGCAAAATCTCTTCTTGTAGAATTAAACTAAAATATTAGCATGCTTTAGTAAGTTACTATTTGAATAGTAGAATTTTCTACTTTGTCCTTATATGTCATTTAGGCAAAAGTATTTGTGAATTGAAACCACTTTTCCAAGAACTATCATACTTATTTCAGAAAGTCAAAAATCTTTTATTGTTCATTATTTTTCTTATAACATTGGTTACTTCTTTATTTCTAAGACTATAAATGAAAGGATTTAACAGAGGAATTATTAGAGTATAAAAAACAGCAACAGCTATGTCTTTATCCCCTTCATTAACTGAATTTGGCTGAACATACACAAAGAGCAGAGAGCCATAGAACATTGACACAGAGAGGAAGTGGGATGAGCAGGTAGATAAGGCTTTGCTTCTCCCCCCCTTGGATTTCATTGTGAATATAGTGAAAAGAATACAGAAATATGATATTAGGACTACTGTCAAAGTAAAAATTTGAATTAAACCTGCCAAGATAAGTATCATCAAGTCATTAAGATAAGGATCAACACAGGAGAGTCTGTATAAGGGAAGGACATCACAAAAAAAGTGATTGATTTGATTCAATCCACAAAATGTTAATCTAAACAATAACCCCACATGAACAATGGAATGTAGGTTTCCAATTATATAGGCTCCCGTGGTCATGAGAGTGCAGAGTTTCTTGGACATTCTGGTGTGGTACTGCAGAGGGCTGCAAATGGCCACGTAGCGGTCATAAGCCATTGCTGCCAGAAGAAAGCAGTCTACAGTTTCAGCAAGACAAAGAAAATAAAACTGAGCCATGCATTCATAGAGAGAGATCGTTCTTTCCTTTGAAATCAGGTCCTCCAACATCTTTGGAGTAATGGCACAGGAACAACAGGAATCCATGAGAGCCAGG
Source organism: Dipodomys ordii (assembly GCF_000151885.1). Classification (NCBI taxonomy): domain Eukaryota; kingdom Metazoa; phylum Chordata; class Mammalia; order Rodentia; family Heteromyidae; genus Dipodomys; species Dipodomys ordii. The sequence continues at coordinate 8,877,796 of NW_012267289.1, read as the reverse complement.
TTTCCCAGAAAGATGTACATTGGTGTGTGAAGATGGCGTTCCATGTAAATCAAGGCCACCAATCCAAGATTCCCCACCATGGTGACCAGATAGATGGCAAAGAACACGATGAACAGCAGGGTCTTCAGGTGTGGCTGATCTGTGAATCCTATGAGGATGAACTCGGTTGTTGAGGTGTAGTTTCCCTCTGGCGACATCATGACCTAGTTTGTGAAGACAGGAGTTAGGAAGACATAAAATCTAATTGAAGGATATATATCTTTTACTCGATTTCCCTTTTATGACAGAGAAGTTTTTTTTTTGCTTGCCCCCTCCCCCAACATCCTCTGGTGTATATAGAATACAACTAAAGATATTTCTTGAATACTTGTTGTCTTAGTGTATCAATGGTTTCCAAGTGTGACAGTTAAATTTCACAAAGGTACCTTTGAAAATTCCTGAGAAGATGCTTAAAGAGCAAAAAGGTACTTTTTGTTTTTGTTGTTGTTGGTTGTGGGGCCTGAACTCGGGCTGGGCACTGTCCCTCAGCTCTAGAGCTCAAGGCTAGCTCTCTACCACTTGAACCACAGCACCACTTCTGCCTTTCTGCTTATGTGGTGCTGAGGAATCGAACCCAGGGACTCATACATGCAAGGCAAGCACTCTACCACTGAGCTACCTTCCCAGCCCCCAAAAGTGCACTTTTATATCCTTGTGAAAGTACAATATAAAAATATAGGAAAACAAAATTGGTTTGCTTTTCCCAAATAATTACACTGTCATTTTTAAAAAGATTCTCTAAGACAAATTTATATTCAACTTTTCCAGACATAATTATTATCTCTTTTTTTTACAGAGTTTACCATTTTTATATATTCTCTGAGTTAAGAAAACATTTTGCATCTGCAGAAGCTAGATCTAAAATGTGTATGGACATAGGGACATGGTAAATTATACAGGACTCTAGGCAATCACACACTGAGAACAAAGGAGGATACTGTTTGTCTTGTTTGTTTTGGAGGGGGTATGTGCATGTGTGTGCCAGTACCGGGACTTGAACCCAGGGCATCCCACACTTGCCAGCTCAAGGCTGGCACTCTACCACTTGAGCCATACCTCCACTTCCACAAAGGAGGATACTCATAGGAGAGAAGCACAAAGGCACAATGCCTATGTGCATCTGATCATATAACATAATATCCATTGAAATGTACTCCATGAAATGGAAGCAGAGGTTTCTTTCTTTGTTGCTGTTTTTGTATTGTTTGCTTTTTATCTTGTTTATCTGTCTTTGGGAGGATAAGGGAAGCCACAGAAATGGAGGGATAATGGGTAAAGAAATGCAGCACTGGTACTCAGTAGACACTATGTTGAGAATGAACTATATAACTTGTGTGGGGGAAAAGAAGGGAAAAACTGGGAAAGAGGGAAGAAGTGACATTGTTGAAAAAGAAATGTACTCTATCCGATTTATGCAACTGTAACCCCTCTGTATATCACCTTTATAATAACAATAAAAATAAACATTTAAAAAGGGAAAAATCTTTTAGACACATGTTAAACAAGTATTGAAGAGAATAATAAAAGTTAAAAGAAACGGTAAGGGATATTATTCATCTTTAAAGATAATTACTTTGGAAAGCTAGAGAAATAAATGCTCATATATTTCCCCTCTGCTCTATTTCTGCACTTGACCCCATTTTTATAAGTACTGAATCAGTCCATGTTATAATTCTCAATCTCTCTCTCTCTTTCTCTCTCTCTCTGGAGGGGGGTTCTGTTTCTTGGGTTTGGGCTCAGGACCTGGGAATTGTCCCTGAGCTTTTTTTGCTCAAGGTTGGTGTACTATCAATTCAGTCACAGCTCCATTTCTGGCTTTTTGGTAGTTTATTGGAAACAAGGGTTTCATGGGTTTTCCTGCAGGCTTGTTTTGAATTCCGATCCTCAGACCTCACCCTCTTGAGTAGCTAGGATTATAGATGTGAGCCATTGGCTGCCAGCCTGGTTTTCTTCCTTTCTTTCCTTCCTTCTTTTTTTCCTTCCTTCCTTCCTTCCTTCCTTCCTTCCTTCCTTCCTTCCTTCCTTCCTTCCTTCCTTCCTGCTTTCTTTCTTTCTCTTTCTTTCTTCTGCTCTCTTTCTCTTTCTCTCTCTTTCTTCCTCTCTTTCTCTTTCTTTCTTTCTCTTTCTTCCTCTCTCTTTCTCTCTTTCACTCTTTCTTTCTTTCTCACTTTCTCTTTTTTCCTTCCTTCCTTCCTTCTTTTCTGTTTTTCCTTTCTTTCTTTCTAACAAATGCATCACTTCCTCTTTGTAGGGTCATAGTCAGGCACAATACTCTGTAATAAAGTTGTGTTCTAACACACACCAATTCCATTTTCTGGTGTATGGATTGTATCTTCTAAGTTCAGGACAATTCTAAGATTTTTTTTTAGAAAAGGAACCAAAAAACATTGTAATTTTCTTTGATTAAATTTGCACTAGTTTATTGTTAAATATGTAGAAATCATTTTCTTATTCTTATAAATGTCTTCAGGTTTGTTTTTGGATAATTCTGAGAGAGATCATTCTGCAAGCTGCAGTGATGAAGCCCGTGAGCGCATGGCTCAGTGACAGAACAGTTCTGTAGTAGGCCTAGCATCCATCCTGTACGTGTTCTAGACCAGTAGGCATATCCCACACACAAACAATGACGACACGTTGTGAGGAGAAGATGTAAAGCATTCCAATCCTCCATCTCCTTATGGCCAGGGATCAGGGACTTTTTTTCTTTTCAGCTAATGCTCTTTAGTGACTTGGTTGAATCTAAACTTTTTGACAATTAACTTTGGAGAAGTTTATAAGGGAAAATTTCAATATAATCACCCTAAGAGATTATACTTTCTTTTACCTATACTATTTTCTTCTGCTTTCTATTGTTTTAAAAATGAAAATTGTATAAGATAATCAGCAGTGGCTCATATCTATAATCCTAGCTGCTTTCGAGGCTGAGATTTGAAGCCATCCCAGGCAGGAAAGCACTTGAGACTCTTATTTCTAATTAACTGCCAAAAAAGTTGGAGGTGAAGCTGTGGCTCGAGTGATAGAATGCTAGCCTTGGCTAAAGATGCCAAGGCTCTGGGTTCAAGCCCTGGGACTGGGACACACACACACACACACACACACACACACACACACACACACACACACACACAATGATAATCTGCATTATGCCATAGTAGTCAAGTAGATAACAGGCTGATCTTTGTTAATGTATAAAAAATAAAAAGGTTTGTTTTGTGTTTTGTTTTGTTTTTGCTTTTTGTTTTGTTCTTGTTGGTTGTGAGGCTTGAACTCTGGGTCTGGGCACTGTCCCTGAGCTCTTCTGCTCTCTACCACTTGAGCCACAGACAAAGGACAAGGGGAGAACCAAATGCAACAGCGATATACACAAGACAAATGTTGGATGTGATCTGTACAATGTGGGAGGGGGTTGGTGGGGAGGGAAAGAGGAGAAAAATGAGGGAAGGGGTAAGAAGTTTGTAATTATTACCTTACTTATGCAATCGTAACCCCTCTGTATATCACCCTGACAATAAAAAAAAAGAATTGTGAAAACAAAGCTAAAAAATAAGTAAATACAAGATATCTGGGCGCCAGTAGCTCATGCCTGTAATCGTAGCTTGTCAGGAGGCTGAGATCTGAGGATCACGGGTCAAAGTCAGCCTGGGCAGGAAAGTTCGTGACACTCTTATCTCCAATAAACCAGAAGTGGCACTATGGCTCAAGTGGTAAAGCACTTGCCTTGAACTAAAGAGCGAAGGGACAGTGCACTGGCCCAAAGTTCAAGCCTCACAAATCCTCTCTTTCTCTCTCTCCATATTTATCTATAGATTTATATTTATATCTATCTATCTATATGAAAAAAGGAGTAAATCATTTACATCCTGATAGAATTCTTAATAGAATAGGTTGTTTCATCTTAAGTAACTTATTGTTAGATATGAATTGAATAATACTATCAAATGGATTTTATTTCCATAGTTAAATGACCAAAGGAAGACAATGGAAAAATGTTATCAAAAAATTAAAATCATGAACTGAGTGCCAATGATTCATAATTTTAATCCTAACTATGAAGAAAACTGAGATCTGGAGGATGATGATAAAAACACAACCCCAGAAGAACAGTTTCCTAGACATCATCTACAAAATAACCAGAAAAACAAAGAATTGGAGACATGGCTCAAGTGTGAGGCTGTGAATTCAAATCCCAGCTATGCCAAATACATATACACATAGATACATACATACATGTATATATTAAATTTTTTATATTATTCAGAAAAAGAAGATGAATTTCAGTATTGTATCTCATGCTAGAATCGCATGCCACTTTATTTTTAGCAGAGCTAAGGTTATGGTAAAGGAGTTTAAATTTAGAATATTCTAAAAAAGAAATGATTTCAAAAAGTAAGTATTAGTGATAGTTAAAACTAACAAATTTCTTACCTTTGTTTCACAGAGAAGAGGTTTTGTCAGTAAATTGCTTGCTTTATGGTGAAGGCATCAGAATTTTAATGTGTACATGCACCTTGCTATTCAACACATTTGCGATGAAGAGAGTGAAAATCTCAGAGATGACCCACTGGTCAGTGTTGGTAATCATGTCTCTTTCTCTGCAAAGTTAAATTGTTCGTCAAATACTAAAGGGAATTCACTGTAATGACATCAATGTATTTCTGTGGAGATCTTATGTCCTAAAAATACAAACCACATGAAATTAATTAAGATGACTTGAGACAGGGAGGATAAAGTAATTTCACTAAAGTTTGTTTGGGGCCCATTTGGTTAATTTGCATAAGCTACTATTATTTCTTCCTCCTCCTCCTCCTCTTCCTCCTCCTCCTTCCTCCTCTTTATCCTTTTCCCCCTCTTCCTTCTTTTTACTCCTTCTTCCTAATTTTCATCATCATTTTCATCAAATTAACAGCAAACAATGCCTACCATTTTGACCCCTCACTGGATAGAATGCAATTAATACAGTTTATGAAAAAAACTTAGTATTCAAAAAGGAAATTGGAAGGTGGGTTAGAGCTATCAAATACATACATAAAATTACTTTGAAAACATTTAACCTAAATTTTCCTGACAATTAGGTAAACATAAAAAATTAAATTGTATTTATATGCAGCACTCTAAAAAATAATAGTATGAAAATTTCATTGTATTTATGAAATTTTGTTTACTGATATATTGGTGATAGCTAAGATAATGTAAGCTTCAAAAAGAAGAAAAATATATAGCTTTTTATTTTTGAAATATAAACTGGCAACATGATTCATCAGTTCTAAAATGTATTTATTTTCTAAGTACTTCTGTTTTATACTTTATTTTTAACTATTAAGTAGTAATTTTACTTATTTATAGGCACCTTGAAATATTTTGCTGCACATACAGAATGTATCTAATTAAATCAGGGAATGTACCATTTCCAACATTTTAAACTTTCATTTTCCTTTTACAAATTACATTACTCTAGGTAAATTTGAACTTTTTCCTTATAAAGTGACCTTGATTACTTATTTTTGAATTAACATTTATTGTATCTGAGCCTAGAGACTCTGCTCACTCTTTTTCATTTCCATAGAATATTTCATCCATTCCTTTGCCTTCTCTTTTTGCAATTTACAATTATTGATAAAGAATATAATTTTTCATGAAAATGATTTTCTCTTAGGTAGCATACTATTGAATGTATTACTTTGGATTTAATTTTACTAATTCAACCAGTCTAAATATTTCAGTTGATGTGTTTCACCCATTAATTTTCATTGATATTATTATTGATAGGTATACATTTATATCTGAAAGGTGGGAATATACCTCAATGTTAGAGTGATCATGCAGAATACTTGAAGTCATGAGTTCAATTACCAGCATCACCATTAAAAATACTTACTTCTCTTATTTTGTTATTTCTTTTCTATTTTGCTTTCCATTTTTTTCTTTCTCTCTCCTGTTCACCTTTGTTCAATTTTTAACAGTTGGTTAATTTGATTCTTTTTCTTTCAAACTTTATGTCTGATTTATAACTGGATCTTATATTTTCATATCTTCATAAATGCATTTTATGTTTTCTTTCATCTAGTGTAGGATTTTCTTGAATTTGTTTTTAAAGATCAGTCTTGTGATTAAGTATTCTGTCAATTTTCTGGAAAAGAATGTTTCTCCTTAATTTCAGAATGATCGGTTATTTGGGTGAATTTTTTTTCTTTCTTTCAGAACTTCGGATATACCATTCTGTTCTCTTGGGGGTACAACTTTTGTTGAAAAATCACATGTAACCACATTAGTGGTTAGCTGATTTGTGCCTGAGTGTGTTTTGCAGTTTTTAACATTTATCATTGTATCTGTTAACTTTGTTCCTGTTGAGCATAATATTGTCCCAGTGAGTATCTTTCCTTTATTGTTGATTTTATCTTAGGTCATTTGAATTTTGCACAATTGCCATTTGTTATACAAATGTATTTATCTATTCTAAAAATTAAAAGTTTTACTTTATTAAAAAGCTTCCCTTTTTTTTTTCTGTAGTACCCCTAATGCATATATTTGTTCTCCTAATAGTATGTCATAAGCTTTTCATGATTTCTTCATTATTTTTTCTTTTTTTCTCCTTTATTTGTATAATTTTTTTTTGTCAGTCATAGGGCTTGAACTCTGGGCCTGGGCACTGTCCCTCAGCTTTTCTGCTCAAGGTTTACCACTTGAGCCACAGTGCCACTTCAGGCTTTTTCTGCTTATGTGGTGCTGAAGGACTGAACCTAGGGCCTCGTGCATGCAAGACAAGCACTCTACCACTGAGCCACCTCCCCTGTCCCTGCATGTATTAATTTTATAAGGAGTTTTCATCGTGATATCCCCACCCACACATATAACATACGCTGATATAACACGCGATTCCTTTTTATTCCATATTCCCTTTTAAAAACAATATTAACCTTCATTATGTTCTTCTCATATACACATATAAAACACTTAGTCATAATTGCCCTCCCATCCTCTTCGCACAAGTTCCTCTCCCACTAGTCCTCAATTTATAGTCAATTGTGCATCCTCTTCCTTCTTTTTCTTTCCTTCCTTCCCTTCTTTTCTCCTCCTACTTTTCATTCTCCTTCCATCACTCTCACTCTTCTTTGGATTGTTTTTGTTTCAGTTCAAGATATAAGAATACATGATATTTGTCTTTCTCTTTCTAGCTTATATTGTTTGTCATGACACACAGCTCCAGCCATTTCCTGCAAATTACATAACCTTATTCTTTTCAATGGTGAATGAGAAACCTAAGCAACCCCATTTTACTTAAGACCCCATCTCAGTTCTGCGACTTAACTCATGACCCACTTTAGCCCCAATGCCAGGAAGTTATGACAGAAAGCCATGCACAAACAATTCTTGGAGCCCTAGATGGCATTTGCTTAAGGCAGGTGTTAGCCCCCGAGTGACTTTGCCCCTGAGTGACCATGGGCTAAGAGTTTCAGTAAAAACCATATAATGTTCCTACCAACCAGTTCTTCAGAGCCCAAGGCGAGACATGCCATGCATGCTGTGGGTCCAGGTGTGACTCAACACCATTTGTGGTCAAGCTATGGACCAAGGATATTTTTCTGTAAAGGTCAACCAATCATATTTGCCCAGCTTAGCTTGCTTTAAATGTTAACCAATCATGTAATTTCTTATGTAAAAGTTCCTTAAAGTTGTTTTTTTTCAATACTATAAAAACTGTGCTGATTCTATGCTCAGGGTCTCTTAGCGTCACTGGTCACCAAGTATGTGGAGGACCAAGCTCGAGCTTGCAATAAGCGACTCTTTGCTGTTTGCATCGATCATGGTCTCTGGTGGTCTGTGAGGGGGCATCCAAAAACTAACTAGTTTATTTTAAAAGACCAATCTTCAATTTAAAATTCAACTATGTTTTGTCCATTGTTGGTCCTCTTGACTGCATTTTATTTTATTTATTTTTGTTGAGTTATTCAGATCCAAGTTTTCTTCTGTTTTTTCATGATTTCTGCCTTTTTTTTGCTCAATTTACCATTCAAGTAATAAATGATTAACTTAATAATTTGGGGTCATTTACATTTTTGGCAAATTACTAATTTTTATAATCTCAATTTTCTGTGTCAGAACATGGCACAACCACAAAACTACCCAGCTGGCAATATTCAGGCTGAATGATACCTCTTGCTATAAGCAATCTTTTCCTCCTCCTGTGTCATCTCTTTCCATCCTTAAACAAGCTATATAGTCTACTTTAAAAATGGGATTCTTTTTGTTTTGTCAGTTGTGGGGCTTGAACTCCAGGACGTTGTCCTGGAGCTCTTGAGCTCAAGGCGAGTGCTCTACCACTGGAGCCACAGATCACTTCTGGGTTTCTGGTGGTTATTTGGAGATAAGAGTCTCACAGACTTTCCTGCCAGGTTATTTGGAGATAAGAGTCTTATGGACTTTCCTGCCAGGACTGGCTTCAAACCTCCATGCTCAGATCTCAGCCTCCTCAGTAGCTAGGAGTACAGGCACGAGCCAAGGGTGCCTGCTAAAAGTGGGCTTCTTATACTCTGTTATAAGGGGGATTTGCTTCAGCCATGTAAGGCTGATTGATATTTAAATGTAACACAACACATTAAAATATTCTTTTCACTTTAAAAGATTAATCATTTATCATGTGAATTTATGAAGGAATTTTTTTGACAAAACCAACATACAAATGTATGATAAAAATATTTTACTAAACTGGAAATAAGAGAGAACACTTCCAACTGGGAAAATCAAATTGAAAATCTACAGTGAAGCTCTAATTGTAGAATGGCAACATGAGAATTCTCATGGACCAGCTCCAATTGAGAAAATCTTATAGTAAAAGCCTATTTTAATGTCTTTGAAATTGAGCTAAAGTTAAGTAACTAAAGAAGCAGAAATAGTCACTCCATTTTGGTGAAAACAGGGAGATTCTGTCCCATTTGAATCAAAGCTTTCTCTGTCCCTTGGCTTTAGGTCAGCATAACTCATACTTCTCCATGGACACACAGCTCCTTCCTTTCCCTCCCACCTAGTGGTAAATTCCTTTCACCTACATCAGCTATGTGTTTACAGAAGCTAAATTCCAGATGAGTTTTCCCAGGAGTTTCAGGATCCCTTCTTCTACCCAATCCTCTTTTGTGAGGGTGACATGAACAAATTTAATGGCAGTATCCTGGTCACGTTCACTCTCAGCTTACTTGTGAGGCAAAGGTTTAATACTGTGCATGTTGAGAAGAGTCCACCACTTCTACCCAGTGTCCTATATTAGCTGTGTCAGTCAGGGAGAATTAAGCCACTGTCTCCAACTCCAGATCTGGAGCCCCAGTCTCAAAAATTTTTATCAAGGATATCCAAAGAGAATTAACCATATTAAAAATAGAATGTAAAAATAAAGAAAATAAAAATAGAATGTAGAGAACTCACACCTATTAGTATTCCCTCCTTTATCTTTGAAGGAGTGTATACTTACTGTACAAAGTAGTTTTATTGTGCTATGTCCATGTATACATTGAATGTAGTTTGTTCAATTTCACCACCTCCATTCCATTTACCCATTCCTCTCAGAACTCTCTTCATGCATGAATTTCATTATGTTGTTTTGGATAAGAAGATGTAAACAATGAATGTTTTGGTGCAAGGCATGTTGGTAACAAATAATACTAATCATTAACTATGCCATAGATTAACTGGCTTTCCTAAGACAACAAAAGACAGGAAGCTAGAAGGAATCTCAGACAGGTTGTGAGGAACTCTCTTTGCAATGGGGCTTGATTTAACAGGATATGAATGAGGAATAATCGTAGCATGATTAGCCAACATAATAAAAAAATGAAGTAGACCTGTGCTAACTGGATAGTCATCCGAGGTGTGCATGCTACACTGAATGTTGCATCCTTTTGAAGAGCAGTATCAGTCTCCACATGTTGAGAAAAACAAAAATAGTCTTCACAAAAATATTCCAGCCAGTTTGTCAACCATAAACAAGTATTAACAAGCTTCTAGAGTGAGTGAATGAGTAAAGTGACTCTTATATTTTATCCTCAAATGACCTGTAGTGGGGTGGGGCAGTGAGACCACTCAGTCTGCAGTGAAATGTAAAAGATTTTATTGAGGGAAAAGTGCTGACAGGCCAGGACCACACCTGGAGTTGGGATCCTAGAGTGCCAGCCCATGTGGGCTTTTAAGCATTCTGGACTAGGGCAGAGAAAGGGGGAGGCTGGGTGTTAGTTTTAGCCAATGATTGTTACAAGAAATATGCACCTTAATTTAAATTTCTCCGCCAAGGTTTTGCTTGTGGGAAGTAGGGGAATAGAACAAAGGGTGGTGATGGTCAGCTGGTTAGGGCTCCCCTTGCTCAGAAAACAGCAGAAGCAGAGTAACAGAGTGACGGGGTTATGGAGTTACAGAGTTACAATTACAGTTACTAGCTAAAGTAATGAGTTACCAGGGAAGTCTTATCCACAGCACACTTACATTTATATCTTAAAATCATTCATTATCCATTTTTCACAATCCAAGTCAAATATCGTATTCCATCTTTATGTCCTCCACCATATCAGACCAATAAAAGAATCATAAAGTAGGTAAAAACTGTGACACATGGAATAAAACGTGCAATAAAAATGCTTGTGAGACTAAGAAGACATAGAATTTAGCATTAAATGCTTCAAAGGGGCATAATTAATATATTTAGAAGATAAAAAGAACCAGGAGTAAGTAAATGGAGTTCTGAAGGCAATATTACATCAAATATAGACTACCAAGAAAAAGAAACTAAAAATAAATGAAAAATTTGTAGTTGAAGAGGCCAATAAGTAAAATAAATACCAACAGTACATTTGAACTAACAGAAGGAAGAATCAGGGAATGTGGAGAAGTATTAGATTTTATAAACTCTAGAACACCAGAATAAAGGATGAGGCTAAGTGAGAAATGCAGATGCCAGACAGGATGTTAATATATGCATATTAAAAGTATCAGGACTTGAAAAATTGTCCACTAAAGTGGAGATTTATACTACCAAATAATTTAAATCTAATACTTTTGTACTCTTTATTTAAAGAACCTAAATTGCTTTCTTGTAGTGAGTATATCTATGAGTATTTACCAAATTTAGTAATTTCTAAATAGTAAATTAAAACATTAATATTTAAAAGTAAATGTTTCATTATAGAAAATGAGCATAATCCTATTAAAACCATTTTGTAGGAAGTATTTACTGACTGCCAAATGACATACATTGGTTGAATATTGATAATATGAAATCTCGTGTTACATGGTTGATTCTAAAGGTGTAGGATTATTATATTATCCAACAATAACAAGCTGATTTTGTGTCCTGTTCTCCTTTCTTTGATTATTCTTTCATCAACATATATGTGTTCATTATTATAGAGCTGAATTATTTATTATGTTTTATAATATTATAGACATAACTTTTAGAATGAATTATTATATGTATGTATCATTATCTCATTCCATACCTTTTTAAATCAATCAATCTCCAAATCAGTTTTCTGAAATTACTCTGCTGCCAAGAAGAATATGGTCTCTGATGTCTCAATATAAATTCTGATTCTTTGAGAGTAGAATTGAAGGTTCTCAGTGACCTGATCTATTCACAGTACCATAAGTCACCAAGTCACATTGTTGGTTCTGTGCTTTTTGTCAACTCCTACTTCCCAACCCTAGTGACTCATTTTCTAGACTTTCACAGAAACATTACCTGGTCAGGTTCCTTTTTTGGAGCAACTATTAAGTGTCTGTCCTATGATACAGTTTATTTCTCATATTATTTAATCACCAAACACCAGAGGCAATAATTTCCATTATCTGAATCCTGAAGCCATATACAGAAAAAGCATGATTCAAATTCAGATGCATTGGACTTGCCTGGATGAGCTTGGCCAAGCCCGTAAGCATTTCAGTGCATGAGGTTTTTATTCAGAAAAGCATGACAAGACAGCTCAATAAGTGTTCTTGGAGAGTACCTTATAGGTAGTGAACTTAGTTTTGGAAGAGTAGTTGTCCTCAGTTATCCTTAGTTTATCTGTTTGTTGGGTAGATATAAATTCTAATTGAGAATACTCAAATTTTCACTTTTTTTTGTCAGTCATGGGGCCTGAACTCTGGGCCTGGACGCTGTCCCTGAGTGCTTCAGCTCAAGGCGAGCACTCTACCGCTTGAGCCACAGAACCACTTATTGTTTTCTGGTGGTTAATTGGAGATAAAAGTCTCACAGATTTTCCCACCTGGGTTGGTTTTGATCTCAGCCTCCTGAGTAGCAAGGATTATAGGAGTGAGCCAAAGGTGCCCAGCTTTTTCATTCATTTTTTTTTAAACAGTAGGTTTCCCCCCACCCCTATTTTCATGGCTGTTGGTAGAACATAGTTACCTGTAATCTTGGACACTACTTTTCTTAGTGTCAGTACCAATGACCTCTTTTTTTTTTTTTTTTTGTCGGTTGTGGGCCTTGAAGTACCAATGACTTCTATCTTATGTCAACATTCACCAACATATCCAAGTAAATTACTTTTCTTTGGTGTTTGTACATTTGTCTGATTAAGAAGTACTTTGAATCAGATATTTAGGATATGCACCATTTTCTTCCTCATTTGCAATTGAAAAATATGTCCATCTTTCATAAATTCTGGGAACATATCAATATTTTTAAATTGAAATTAGTGCAGATGTTGGTATTTTCAATGACCAACAAAACAGTTTTACTACCATGAAGAAAGCACTAGATTTATTGGATATATTCAGCAATTATAGTGACATAGAAGATAGACAAATTAGAAAAGTATATAAAAATACATTGGGATGTCACAATGAAGTTCCTCATTTTAAACAACAATTTATAATCAGGAATTGTTATTCTAGTTCAGAAAATGTTAGATACTAATATAAAATATAAAGATATCACTGATAAGAAAACTTGAAATAACTGTAGTCAATTTAATAATCAAAGAGCATAAAATTTGTTCTCATAATATCATATGGTTTTTGCAATGATCAATGACTGAAAACTTGTGGTGTACTTGCTACTTTAACATTATGCTTTAAGATTAAGAAATTTCCTAGCAACTTTTATGTATATTAACTTCTAGTCCAGCATTTAATGGATATTTTTTAAACTACAAAAAGATACCCAAGTTTAAACAACACCCTACTTATTCAGGTATATACTAGAGCCTTATTTTTTTAAATAAAATACCAACATGTTTTACTGTGTTAATATTTTGAGTACTAAGTGGAATTTTTATGTTTTTCAATATGTTGATTTATAAAAAGTATTATTGAGTTGAAAGGCATAATAATTATTGCTAAATGTTAAATTGTTTCCTGTTCATAATTCTTTTTATAGCATTTATTACTTCCTTATTCCGAAGACTATAAATGAAAGGATTTAATAAAGGAATTACTAGAGTGTAAAAAATAGCAACTGATATATCTTTATTTCCCTCATTAACTGAACTGGGTCGAAGATACATGAAGAGAAGAGAACCATAGAATATTGACACAGACAAGAAGTGGGATGCACAGGTAGATAAGGCTTTGCCTCTTCCCTCTTTGGATTTCATTGTGAATATAGTGAAAAGAATATAGAAATAGGATATTAGGACTACAGTAATTGTAAAAATTTGAATGGATCCTGACAAGATAAGTATCATTAATGAATTGATATATGGGTCAATACAGGAGAGTCTGTATAAGGGAAGGACATTACAAAAGAAGTGATTGATTTGATTTGACTTGCAGAAAGTCAGCCTAAATAATAGTCCTACGTGAATGATCGAATGCACGTTTCCAGCAATGTGGGCACCTGCGGTCATCTGAATGCAGAGTTTCTTAGACATTCTGGTATGGTACTGCAGTGGGCTGCAAATGGCCACATAGCGGTCATAGGCCATTGCTGCCAAAAGGAAGCAGTCTGCAGTTTCAGCAAAACAAAAAAAATAAAACTGTGCCATGCATTCATAGAGGGAAATCCTTCTGTCTGCAGAAAACAGGTTCTCTAGCATCTTTGGAGTAATGGCAGTGGAGCAGCAGGAATCCATGAGAGCCAGGTTTCCCAGAAAGATGTACATTGGTGTTTGAAGACGGCGTTCCATGTAAATCAAGGCCACCAATCCAAGATTCCCCACCATGGTGACCAGATAGATGGCAAAGAACACCACAAACAGGAGGACCTTCAGCTCCGGATGATCTGTGAATCCTGTGAGGATGAACTCGGTTATGGAGGAGTCGTTGTCCTCAGTCATCCTTAGTTCATCTGTTAGACTATGGTTAGATATAAATTCAAATTGAGAGCACTCATATTTTCATTCATTTAAAAATGATAGATTATTTTCTATTTTCATGGCTGTCAATAGAATACAGTTACCTGTAATCTTGGACATTACTTTTCTTAGTGTCAGGATCATTGACTTCTCTCTTATGTCAACATTCACCAACATATCCAAGGAGGATAATTCACCAACATTTGTCATAAGAATCCCAGGAGGATGTTCAAACTGTACAATGTGTTTCTTTTATCTTGCATCTTTATATACAGGGGTCTATATATTGGTTTGCTGTTACTAAATAATTTTAATATCAGTTTTTGAAGCTCTCTAATAAAAATTTACAATCCACTATCCTAGATGTGATTATTTTTAATGTGGAAAACTAATTTAATACATTCTTCTAGAATGTATATTTTTAGGAAGCATGTTAGAGATACATGTTAAATGAATATATCAGAGCTCACATAATGTTCATCTTCAATGATAATTATTTTGGAAAGCTAAAGAAATAAACAACATGAATCAAGTTGGATTATAGTTACAAATTCATATGCTGAAGTGAAATAACTTTGGTTCAAAGAGAACAAAAGTGAAATTACAAATAAAGAAATAAATTACAATATATTGTTACGGGTGATTGATTTTCTTCACAATAACATCTATTTTAATACTCACCATTTCTTGCCATTATTTCCCATTTTCTACAAATATCTCAGTCTTTTCTCCATTATGTGCCATAATTCATGTACAGTGCTACATAGTAAAGTCATGTCTGAATAACTCAGGTTGTACCAATCTCCCATTCTGAATTGTGATGCATGTCTTTTAGACAGGAAAATTTATAATTTCTTCTTTAAAAGCTGTATTGATTTTGCTTTTAAATGTATTATTACTATTTCTTTATTACTAATAAATGTCTTCAGGTTTATATTTAGATAATTCTGAGACAGGAATTATGCAGTACTATGGGGCTGCTGTGGGCATAACTGTCATAGGACTCTGATAACATGCACAAGACCTGTCCTGTTTATAATTCTGAGTAACACAAAAACTTTCTATGGAGAGAAGACAGAATTCATTACAATCTTAGATCCTTGCTATTGATCTGGGAATGCTGAACTTTCTTCCATTACTCTACAACAGATCCTTAGTAAGCTGTTTGGAATCTCAACTCTGGTGAAGTTGATGGCCAGCAATTTCAATGTGATCATCTTAAGATATATAAATATATACATACATATATATACATATATGTATATGTATATACACATATGTATATATATACATATGTGTATATACATATACATATATATACACATATATATATATATGTTTCCCCCAAAAATGGTTATTAGAAATCACATTTAATATGCATGCCACACATTTTGACTGGATTATTTAAATTTCACTGTCATAATTTGCATTTTTCATTATTTAGAAAATAAAATGAGTAACAGTGTAATGCCTCATGCTAAAATTACATACTATTCATTTTTTTAAAAAGTAAACCAAGGCATTTAAAATGGGAGTTGAAATTTCAGAATATTGAAAAGGTAAAAACAATTTTGAAAAGTAAATATAGTAGCTAAAATTAATGTGATTTCCTTACCTTCTTTTTAATTTTGAAAAGTAAATATAGTGGCTAAAAGTAATGTAATTTCCTTACCTTCTTTTTTTTTTTTTTACAGAGAAAAGATTTTGGCTAGAGCATTGTTTGCTTTATGGTGAAGGTGTCAGAATTGTAATGTGTACTTGCACCTTGCTATCCAAGTATTCAGGATGAGATGAATAACAACCTTAGAGGCAACCTTTCGGTCATTGTTCTTAATTATGACCCTTACATTGTGAAGTTAAACTGTTCCATTCAGTCCCAAAGGGAATTCATTGCAATGACATCAATGCATTTTGAAAGTCCTAAAAATACAAACCACTTGAAATTAATTGAAGCTGTCCTGTAAGACAAGAAAGTAAAACAATTTCACTAACGTTTGTTTGATGGTTATCTTCATCTTGTTGATTTGTTCATAGCCCTCGATATTTATTGATTTAATTATAAAAGAGACATTTCTGCTATGGATATTATTCAAGAGTGCACAATGGAATGATGACCAAAGTAGCATGCAGTTTTCAAAAAAACATAACCAAGATAGAGAATATAAGGATAGAAAGATTTCTGGGTTCAGTAAAAAGAATCTCTTCTTTTTGCTTTCTGAGCGTGGAACACAAACTCAGCTCCTGACCTCTTCATTCGCTGGCTAGTGCTCTACCAACTGAGCCACTCCTCCCAACCCTCTAAAAATACTCTTGAATTGAACACAAACAATATACATTATCACTTTTCCAGAAAATAATCACTTTGTCTCACTGGTGTCAAGTTATATAATATCATAAGTAAGTCTCATCAGCGGTTGTGTGAAATTCCATATAAAATTTAAGGTAGATGATGAAGACATACATAAAAAATATTGGTAGGATTGCAATAGGGAAAGGAAATCAGTGGGCTTGATTCTGACTGATAATGTCCTTTAAAAGAGGAGTTGTACATTAAATTCTAACTGTAAAAACATCATGAAACCTTGTTGAAGTATCCAACACATAACCCTTTATTGGACCCTTTATAATTAAGTCAGAAAACAGATGTCTCTGGATATCTGTTTGATATCTATTTTGAAAAGTTTCATCATATTTTTGTCTCAGAAGAACTACAAAATTAGAAACAGGTAATTGATGTGAAGGCATATGGGATTCATATAAAGTTTATGGAATATACTCATAAGCTAATCCAAACTTAATACACCTATTGCTTGGAAATAAGGCTTTATTCTCTTCACTAGCAAATTATAGCTTATTAGCAGAATAATTCCTGTTATATTCTGGACCCTGTTGTATACATATCTCCTGATTTTGTTATATCACATGAATATAAAGCATAAATTTCTTCTTTGCATGACCTAGTAATTGAAGACTAACAAAGTAATAAGGTAATAATTAGATCAGGTCATCCAATTAATTATCCAATAGAAATTGACATGATGAATTTCATGATCAATCATAAGGTCTAGAGGATATTTGATATTAACTACCAGATTTTCTAGCCTCTTCTGTAGGTTTGAAAAACATCTTCATTTTAAGGTACAATTTACTTGCAATGCTATTTAATAATCAATTACCAGAAATGAAATTATCTGTCTCCCTATAATCAAGCTTATAGAAAAAGGAAATATTGATGCCAACTTCAATACCATCATACCTGTTGGGATGAACATAAACAAGCTACTCATTATTTTAATGTATAGGACTTTATTCAAGAAAATTATTTAAAAAGTGTAGTTGTTGTATTTGGTTGTTGTATTCATGTATATGGATATGTATATAAGTAAATACGCAGTTTTATACATATATGTATATATTTATAGCAATGATTTTGCAAACATACACACACACATATATATATATATATACGCATACACACACTCACATATATGTATTTAAGACATATATAGCTTAATGTCCAGAGGATAGTACATTTTCAATTAAATGTTTTTCCTAATATTTATTTTTGTTTAGCTATTCATGATTTCATTCTTTATTTGCAAATATATTCATCTTTTGTAAATGCTATGAAGGTGTTGAGAGTTTTGACTGGAGTCAGTTCAGGCTTTGGGAAAGCCGAATGACTAACAAAGCACAAATGACTAACAAAGGCATAAAACACTTTGATTTAATAGATAATCAGTCAATAGAGTGTCACATGTGATGGCAAAGTTACAAACTATGTAAAAATAAACACACTAATCATTTTATTATGAAGACCATAATTTTTAATCACAACCATGTTACAAAAATACTCTAATAAATGAACCCTAAGATATGGACTCAAATGTTTTTTTCTTTCTTTCTTGTGATTGTTTCTAACACATTTATATCCCTCCCCCACAGTATAACCCCTGCTTTCACTGTATTTGATGTCGGTATAATTTGTGGAGGGGAAGGGGAAAAACAAATCGTTTAAATAGGGATACAGGTGGACCCATTGCAACAATGAGATGTACAAGTCGTTATGTCGAAAATGAACCTTACAACTTCCGGTGAGGGGGCGGGGGGGGGGGGGCTGGGGAGTATTGGGTGGGGGTGCAGGGAGAGGATGGGAAGGGGAAACAAAGGAGGAGGCTGCAATGCTTGATAAGAAATGTACTCATTATCTTGCCCATGTAATTGTAACCCCTCTGTACAGTATTTTCACAATTAAAAAAAAAAAAAAAAAAATGAGAGTAAATTGTTTAAGAGAGTCATTTTTGACTACAATATCTTAGTTCACTTCTGACGGATCCTACTATTACTTATATTGGCAAGTATATTTTAATAGAATGTTGTCTTTCTGAAACATCTTGAGATGGATGTCACCCTATTTTAATGAGTCAAAGTTCTGAGTACAAAGTGGCAAACTTTGGCGCAGCGCGGGGGGGGGGAGGGGTTGGGGAGAAAAAATGTTTTTACTACCTCTAAAATAATAATATGTGTTATTAAGTTGAAATAACAAAGGAGGAGGCAATAATGCTTGATAAGAAATGTACTCATTACCTTGCTCATGTAATTGTAACCCCTCTGTATGGTATTCCCCCCACATACACTATATATATATATATATATATATATATATATATGTATGTATGTATGTATATATATATATATATATATAACATTTCCTTGACAGAAGGTACTTGCTTTACAGTGTTATAAAATTATCTTTTTCATAATCTTTCTCACAAGATTTGTAACTTCCTTATTTCTAAGACTATAAATAAAGGGATTTAATAAAGGAATTACTACAGTATAAAAAACAGCAACAAATATGTCTTTATCCCCTTCATTAGCTGAACTGGGTCGAAGATACATAAAGAGAAGAGAGCCATAGAACATTGACACAGATAAGAAGTGGGATGCACAGGTAGATAAGGCTTTGCCTCTTCCCTCTTTGGATTTCATTGTGAATATAGTGAAAAGAATATAGAAATAGGATATTAGGACTACAGTAATAGTAAAAGCTTGAATTGACCCTGACAAAATAAGTATCATCAAGTCATTAATGTAAGGGTCAACACAGGAAAGTCTATACAATGGAAGGACATCACAAAAAAAGTGATTGATTTGATTTGACTTGCAGAAAGTTAACCTAAATAATAGTCCTACGTGAATGATCGAATGAACGTTTCCACCAATGAGGGCACCTGCGGTCATCTGAATGCAGAGTTTCTTGGACATTCTGGTGTGGTACTGCAGAGGGCTGCAAATGGCCACATAGCGGTCATAGGCCATTGCTGCCAGAAGAAAGCAGTCTGTAGTTTCAGCAAAACAAAGAAAATAAAACTGTGCCATGCATTCATAGAGGGAAATCCTTCTGTCTGCAGATAATAAGTTCTCTAACATCTTTGGAGTAACGGCACAGGAGCAGAAGGAATCCATGAGAGCCAGGTTTCCCAGAAAGATGTACATTGGTGTGTGAATACGGGGTTCCATGTAAATCAAGGCCACCAATCCAAGATTCCCCATCATGGTGACCAGATAGATGACAAAGAACACCACAAACAAGATTATCTTTAGGTTTTCCTTATCTGTAAATCCTGTGAGGGTAAATTCAGTCCTGTAGGAGTTGTTCCCATTCATTATTACCTTGTCTGTTAAGATAGGAATTATGAAGATACAGGGTTTTAATTGAATGTTTAAAATTTTTTGCTCCTTTTTTCTTTCGTAACAGTTAAAGAAATTTCTTTTATTTTTTAATTGTGAAAATACCATACAAATCAGTAATTTTTAAATAGCATCTTTCTTTAAATTAAAATGTACATTTTGAACTTTTTTTCTGTTTCATCATAAAATGCAATAGGGTTGTAAAGTTGATTTCCAACATAGTGTCTAGTGAGTATCATTGTTGCATTGGTTCATCCTTTGTCCTGCTGTATAATCTTGTGGGGAGGGGCAGGGGTGGGTGGGAGGGGGGCAAGGAGGGGGGGCAGGGAGGGGGGTGAGTTGTAGGAAGGGGAACAGGAGGGGGGAAGTGGTAATCAAGAGAAAATTAGGGAGGGGGAACAGTATTTAAAAAGAAATGTACCCTTTATCTGATCTTTATCTTATATAACTGTAATCCCACTGTTCCTCATCTTTACAGTAAAGTTAAAAAAATGCAATAAGAATATATATGTGGACAGAATTAGAAGGCTAGCAAAACGATGGATCGTTACTCTCTGAATTTTAACACAAAATGAGAAAAGTCATTGAAAGCTATTTACCACTTTTCAGGAATTTACTTGAAATGATCTCCATAATTCTCTGCATAAAGTTGAAATTAAATTCTGAAATCAAAATTTCTTTTGATTTTTGTCATTTATTTGTTATTTAAATGACTCATTGGGACATAATAACTGATGAATGGTATTATATAAATTCTGTGGTGAAAATGAGTTTATATTTCCATAATCAAAGCATTAAAAAGAAAACAATAAAAACTTCTTTATTCCAAAGCATTAAATGTAAAACTTCTAAAATATAAAAGTACTGTATATAATCTATAAAGTCATTGACAAATTACTCTGTCTGCATGCCTTTATTAATTGATTTTCTGTAATTTTACCTATATAATTTGAAATTTTATAATGAGAAATACAGATGAATTACCATATTATTACTTCATCTTAGAACCACATACCACTCAATATTGACTATAGAAAGATAGAAAATAATTAAATTTAGGAACAATGAAAATTTTTTTAGCAACGTGAAGACATGTATTTCTGAGCAGTATAATTAGCAATAAAATTTAATTTGAAGCTTCTCTTACTTAGATTTCACAAAGAGGTTTTTGCTAGTGCACTGTTTGCTTTACTGTTAAGGTGTTAGAATATATATGTACCTTGTTTTCCAAAAAGCTTGGTTTAAGGAAATGAAGATCTTACATACTAGGTCAGTGGTAGTAATTATGTCTATTATACTTGCAAATTTAAAGACTTCTTGAGATCCTAAAGGAATTTCCCTGACATCAGTGCATTTCTTTGGGGACACTAAGTCCTAAAATACAAACCACTTGACATTAATTAAAGATATACTATGAGACAGTAGGAATAAAATAAATGACCCTCACTGAAATCTGTTTGGTGATCATCTTGGTTATTGTGTGTAGTAAAGTGGGTTGGTTGAAGCTTATATATTTGATAGCCTTGGTACTTGTGAAACAGGAAAGTGAGAGACTCTTATCCAACCACTGATCTAACCTAAAAATATCATGGCTGTTTCTTAGAGTAGTTTTATGGCAAAGTGATGTGATAGTCAAGTGGTATTGCTGACAAACTACAGCTCCACCTAGTGTTAAGTTGCTTTAGGATGAATCAGTTAGAACATATAACAGAGACAACAAACTCGCTGAAAATACAGTTTACATCTAGAGAACATAATACCCTTGTACCATTGAAGTACAGTAATTTGAAATATTATTAAACTAGAAATAAAGTAGTAGTCCAAATGTATGTAAGTATGTTTATATCTAGGCTAGAGATTTGTTACATGGTGTCTAGGGGGAAGATGGATTTAAAAATAAAAGGATTTTAAGAATGGAATGAAAGATAGAATGGATAGCAGGCACATAGCTTCACTCAGCCACTGGTTTGTGATCTAGTCTAACAACAGTTTTTTGCCAAGTCTGGCTTTGAATATATTTCCCTGTTCTCTGAATCAAGCATGACTAAGATCACAGGCTTACTCATACATGCCTGATTTGGACAAACCTTTGTGGAATTGTCAGGACCATGAGTGACAAGAGAAGGCCAAGAAATGATCACAGACTGGAGGAAATTAAGGAGAGATGATAATGCAAATGACATACTGAATTAAATTATGAAACAGTAATACAACATTAGGGAAAAACTGCTGAGTTATAAAATAAAGCCTGTAGATTAGTTTAATATTATTGGATTAGTATTACCATTCTAGTTTGGTAAGTGTACTATGATTATATAACATATTCAAAATAAGATAGGATGGATAAAGTATACATGGGACTTTATGAACTATTTTTATTATACCTCTGTATATTTTATTAATAATGAAGCTAATGAAAAGTAAAAAGCAAAGAAAGAAAACAAGAGAAAAGGTTAATATAGAGTAAATCCCTTGTTTATCAAATAAGTAGTAGTAAAATTGATTTCTTTAAGATAGATAAACCAAGAGTAACATAACCGCAGATATGATGTATTGAGTATATAATTAGCATACTATCACAAAGGGCATAGCTAAAACAAAGCACAAATTACCTGATATGCCAGAAGTTTTGTAAAGAACAAGTTATAAGTACATTGTATTCATAAACTGCTTTTTTGAATAGAAGCTTCTTTGTACAAGTACTTAAAGAAAATAAAAAAGATATTAAGAAAGAGATTAAAGTTAAAACCATATGTATAATAAAAAACATTTAGGAGAAAGATTGGGATTGGGGGGAGGGGGGAAAATATAAAAGAAAAAAATAAAAAACATTTAATTATTTTAAGTATAATAACCTGGCACTGGTTCAATAAAAACTATCATTTGTAGAAATTTATGTGAATACTATTAAGTACCTGTTCCAAGTGTTTCATGTTTATCAAAACAGCTACATAGTTGGCATGGGACATGTAGCCAAAATTATGACTTAGTATGATTAAAAGTTTTAACTTAAATATAATCAGAAAACATACAGAAAAAACAAAGCAAAGTGTTATATATAGTATCTTTGGGGAAAATTTTAGTTCTTATTTTGGGATAACAATTGTAAAACATTAGGGATGCTTTCTTAACCCAAGCAGGAAAGTTAGTAGTAAGAATCTTAGAAACTAAGTAGTGAGAAACTATGAAGATTTTATTGAAATTCTCACAACCAAATTCTCAGAGTTTTACTAGTGAAAGAATAATACTGTACATCACAACTAAGAAAATAGGTACTGGCAGGTATGTAGCCAAAAGAGAACTCTAATACCATGTTGGTGGGAATGTAAACTTGTTCAGCTACTCTGGAAAGCAGTATGGAGGTTCCTCAAAGGACTACACAGAGAGCTTCCCTATGACCCAGCAATTTCACTCCTAGGCATTTATCCAGTAGAACACAAACAAAGCCACCCTAAAACTAGCAGCAAAACCATGATCATTGTAGCATTATTCACAATAGCCAAGATATGAATTCAACCTAGATACTCATCAATGGAAGAAAAGATCAAGAAAAGTTGGTATATACACACAATAGAATTTTATGCATCAATTGGAAAAAATGGTATCATATCATTTATAAAAAAAGGAAAGATTTGGAAAAGATTATATTAAGTGAAGTAAACCATACCCAGAGAAAAAAAGGTTGCATGGTTTCCCTCATTTGTGATAGATAAAATATACCTATAAATCTGTAAGTAAACATTGTGTGGTATGAAAGTGGGTACAAGTAAATTAATTGAAGCAAAATAGATTCCATGGACAGCTCAAATAGTATAATCTTTCAAAAAGACTAGATGAAAGCCCAACAAAATTGACATCAGGAAATGAGTAGTTGAGGGTGGGGAACGAGGGAAAGGGGATAGACAAAGGGGAGAATGCAGTCAAGAATTCATTATATATATCACAAAATTAAGAAAAATAAGGGAAAGATGGATTGAAGGGGATGAGAATGTTGAAGGAGGTGATACTAATCAAGATGCACTGTATTAATAAGCTACGTTGTTATATGTATATTCTTTGTACAACTACTTAAAGATAATAGCTTTTTTAAAAAGAGTTTGTAAAAATATATCATTTCAGGACCAAGTGTTTCTCTCGAAAAGTTAGTATATGGAAAAGATATTTTCTTAGGGCAAATATCTACAAAAGTAGTTCTGATCTAGGAAAACCAAATGAAACATTTTGTCCAATTCTTCTTAAACCATGTGGATACACAGTTACATACCTTCTGAATAAAGATTTGAAAATACAATCACGTAAGTGTGATTGTAACACAAATTGTATGCTTCTCAACAGAGATTGTATCATTTACAATATTGTATGCCTTACAATACTATTTTACTCTATGCTGCTCAGAAGTTAAGAACTATAGCCTTAGATACTCTTGAGGGAAATGAACTTGTAAATTCCAAAGCATTTTAATAATGACCTTAATATAAGGTTTATACACCCTGGCTCAGGCAGAAATTTTTTTTTTGACAAGAACTGAAATTCAAGGTTTTGAATCTTTTATCTTTCACATTTCAGTTCACACATCCTTCAGTAAGAAAATTTTATTGAACCAATGTCTTGATTTCTTTTAAAATTAATGTCATTAAAAGTAAAATTCAGTGTGACATCTACTTTGGAATTTCCCAATACCAGGAATATTTTCACATAACAGCAACGTAATAATATTGGTGTTTCTGAGGGGTCTAGGTTCCCTCTCATCTACCTCTTGGCTTAGAAAGTATCTTTGAAACAGTCAGAATGCAAAAGGGCACCAAAACTATAGTGTTAATTTTATCCCTATCTTTATAGAAGATGTAAAAGAAAGATTTTGTTATATGGACTCATGATGATAGCATATGACTCAATGATTTCCACAAACATGGATAATTTCTGCTTTGTGTGTCTTA
Organism: Dipodomys ordii; assembly: GCF_000151885.1. Lineage (NCBI taxonomy): Eukaryota > Metazoa > Chordata > Mammalia > Rodentia > Heteromyidae > Dipodomys > Dipodomys ordii. The sequence goes on along the minus strand of NW_012267289.1, from coordinate 8,852,853 downwards.
ACGCTTAATGAAACCTCAAAACAAAATTCATTTTTATTTATATTTTCAACTAAGACATAGAAATATTTTCTACAGGAAAGTTTCTCTATGCAGAAAGTGAAACCCATGTTCCTTCCTATATGAAAGAGTCCTTCTAGATATTTTTACTGTTTCAAAAATTAGTCTGTTAAGTACATTTTTCTTTTTGTTTAATTAAGCTAATTTTTTAATTTTTATTATCTTTATATATCTGTAAAGAGGGGTTTAATTAAATATATTAATTTATGAGTAAAATGTATGATGATAAGTGTAATTTTCTTTAAGTTTTGTTAATTTGGTTTGGGTTTACAGATCAGATGCTTTGTGGAAATTAGTCTCCTCAGGGTTACATGTTAGCTCAAGGTTTTGTTTTCTGCATTATTCTTTTAATATATATATATATATACATATATATATATTTAAAACCTTTAGAATTTATATTCTTTTAAAATAAGTCTCAGTGTTTATACACCCAAAGGACTTTAAGTCATTGCTTATTGATACATATTCATGTTTTCTTTATTACACAGTCAGAATGTTTATCATCCAGAAAGTAAGAAACAATGCTGGAGTGGATGCAGAGTGAATGCTTTGTAGCACTGTCCAACCGATGAATGAAAATTAAAACACAAGGACCTAGCACAAATATAGGCATGAAGGTGTTAAAGGTGTAAAAAGTGAAAGGAAATACACACCACTAAGATAACCATATTCCTCAATAACTAGTGAGCCCACAGAAATTTGTTTACTTTGTGTTTTTTGTCATTCTACTGTCATAAAATATGGTAAGACTGGATTTTGTTGTTTATACCTATAATATAAGGTAGAGGCAAGAAAAAGAACGTCACAAGTTTGAGGCCATTCTATTCAAAGTCAGTGAGGATATCCTGTGTGATAAAGAAGGAAGGAAGGAAGGCGAGGAAGACAAGGGTGGCAAGGAAGGCAGGAAGGCAGAAAAAAGACAGAAGATACAGACAGGAAAGAAGGAAGGAAGGATGGGAAAAAGGAAGGAAAGAAGAAAGGAAGGGAAAAAGGAAGGAAGGAAGGAAGGAAGGAAGAAAGGAAGGAAGGAAGGAAGGAAGGAAGGAAGGAAGGA
>NW_012267289.1:8841461-8851369 GCF_000151885.1 Dipodomys ordii | reverse complement strand
AAGGAAGGAAGGAAGGAAGGAAGGAAGGAAGGAAGGAAGGAAGGAAGGAAGGAAGGAAGGACAAAAAGCAAAATCGCTGGGGTCATATGTTAGATCTCTTATTTGACATATACTAGGACTTCAGTTATTCCTCAGCACTGAATTTATATTCACAAAACATTTTCCTTATGAATTAGTTTATTCTTTATTTCTCAGAATCAAATTACATGGCTAGTCAATTTTCTCTGAAGTTATCTAAAGAATCTTAAAGTAATGCAATTTTGCACTTATAATTAATCTGTAAGGTAGTTGTTTTTAAAATAAAGATAAGGTAATGTAAAGATAACAGTTGTAATCTCTGTGTAATTAATTACTGGCTTGCTAGTCCATAATGCCCAGTAGACTGGCTTTGCCCTACTGGGAGTCTCATGGCAGCATTGAGGGAGTTCCAATATTCACTTCACAAACAGAATTTGAGACAGGGAGAAATAAATACCATTCCCTTCAAACTGCTTTGGAAGAAAATGAAAATCAGAAGAACAATTGTCTCTAGTACCTTCCTTGGAACAGTATCCATGAAGATTTAAGTCTATGACATCCATTCTCAGACGTCTTATAGGAATTTGGTGAGAATACAATTTTCTAATGTACTACCATTATATATTGTAAAATTAAATCCTTTTCTTATCAAAACTTTGTGATTTTTGACCAAAGGGATTGAAAACAATCACAAAATCAAAATGTAAAATAAAACATGTTGTCTAGTTCCTATTAATTCTTACAGACACATAGTTATATGTTTGTAAAACAAAATTTTGAATTCAGTTATATAATTGTTTAATAGACTCTGAAAATTACACTTTATTTCACACTACTTATTCAAAGTAGTGAAGAATGTTAATCTCATGGGCAATTGGTAAAAATGCATCTTGGAAAACCACATTTCAATGAGACTTCTAACAAAGTTCAATACTCTGTCTTATATACATAATAACTGAGAAACTCTTAATTTTTTCTTAACAAAATTTTTAATTAAGAAAATATTTAGAAAGATTTTTCTGATTATTTCCTCTTTCAAGGTGAAAATCATTCTGACTTTGACAATGTTCCACATGCAGTAAGCTTTTCTAATCACTGCAGATCATGACAACATATATATTTCAGAGAGACCTGCGCCTCCTCATCTGCTTCTTGTTTTAGCCAGTGTTCCTGAAAATACATGAAATGACAGAGTTCACCACAATTGCAGAACAGAATTCAGCATTGCCTCCCTGGTGGCTATGAAATAAAGATGAGTTAATATTTTCTGGAGACTGGATTATGGCATGCTGGGACAATGATCGCTACGAGCCTTACCAGTGTATTTTACTTACTAGTGTATTTTAAAACCAAGAAAAGTCCAAATGTTTTTGCCTTTGTGTCTGTATTGCAAATAAAGTTGGAAAATCTTTTTTCTACAGAATAGATTCTCCAGTAAAGGGGAGAACAGCTTAGTACTGATGTTTCTACTTGGGTACTTCTTACTTTAGGTCACTAAGGCACAGATCTGGATGGAATATTGTGTGAAAATGTTGCACTGAGTTGTTGATAATTTAGCGACACCTAAATTTCCACAGGACTTATTATCACTTGCTGTCCAGGCTTATTGAACTTATGGATACATTTTTAGTCTATTTTCTACCTTCCTTTTCCTTTTTATTTATATTTAAAGCCAGAAATAGAAACTTATTCCAACCTCCTTGGAAATATGTGGACATATAAGACATACTCATTTAACTGCATAGTTTTAAAATTGGTATTTTAGTGATTACCCCTCAGCTTAACTTTAATATGCAAGTAAGCCATTAGAATATATGGGTGTGTACATGGATGTGTTTCCTTTTAACATTGAGATTATTATTATTATTATTATTTTGGTCGGTCATGGGGCCTGAACTCTGGGCCTGGAAGCTGTCCCTCCGCTCTTTAGTTCAAGGACAGCCCTCTACCACTTGAGCCACAGCACCACTTCTGGCTTTTTTTGCTTATGTGGTGCTGAGGAATCAAACCCAAGGCCTCATGCATGCGAGGCAAGCACTCTTCCACTGAGCCACCTTCCCAGCCCCAGTAATGACTTTTTTTTAAAAAAGAAACAATATTCTTTTCATATATTTTACTAAGCAAATATTCAAGAAAATATTAAAAGATTATATGTTCTCATAAATTTAAAACAACTAGAATGTTGAGGAAGAGAAGAAAATAATAGAAATAAATATTTAAGTCACAAGATTATTACTTGATTTATTAGTATCTTAACATGAAAGAATTATGTGAACCAATAGTAATAACTATACAGACAAGTTGGTTCAGTTTATAAGATATGATAAAATTCTTGATAAATTGAAATAAAAGACTAATGAACTGGTCTTATTTGAAGAGTTTTGATTCTGAAAAACATTATATTTTTAAAATACTTTAATTTCTTGCAAAATATCTCGTACTATGTATATTGCATTCATTTTGTCTTCCAGATTATAAACCAGGTAATTGATATCTAGTGATAGCTACCCCATTCACCTTTCAAGTAATTATATACTACAAAAATTCTTTTGTCTTAAAAATAAGTGTAAAATCCCCATGTTTTAAGTGTGTTCATCAAAGAACAAAATGACATCTTTCTATCTTTAGATTAATGAGAATCTGAAATGTAAGTATCACAGTGCAATCCCAGAAGTCTTTGCATGACAACTGGTGATTTTTCTGACCCCTCTCTCATTGCAGAGAGCAGTCTGAGGGGACATCATGGAGGCGAACCAGACTCTGGTGACTGAGTTTTTCCTCAAAGGAGTAACGGAGCGTCCAGAGCTGCGAGTTCCTCTGTTCCTGGTCTTCTTCTTCATTTATGTCATCACCATGGTGGGCAACCTAGGATTGATGTTGCTCATCTGGAAGGACTCCCATCTCCACACACCCATGTACTATTTCCTTGGGAGTCTGGCCTTTGCAGATGCCTGTACCTCATCTTCTGTGACCCCCAAAATGCTTATGAATCTTTTAACAAGGAATCACATGATCTTCAGGTTGGAGTGTTTCTTTCAATATTACTTTTTTTGTTACAGTGCAACCTCAGAGATATTACTCCTGATGATGATGGCCTATGACCGGTATGTGGCCATCTGTAACCCTTTGCTCTACCTGGTGGTGATGTCCAACAGACGCTGCACCTGGATGATCAGTGTATGCTATGTCATTGGTTTCCTGCACCCTTTAATTCATGTTGGATTATTATTCAGACTAACTTTCTGCAAGTCCAATGTAATAGACCATTTTTACTGTGAAATCTTGCCACTGTTTACAATTTCTTGCACTGATCCATCTATTAATGCTTTAGTAGCTTTTGTATTTGCCACTGTTATACAAGAATTTTCTTTCATTAGTATCATTATCTCTTATACACGTGTCCTGTTTGCCATCCTGAAAAAGAGATCTGAGAGTGGCAGAAGCAAAGCCTTCTCCACATGCAGTGCCCACCTGCTGTCTGTGACTTTGTTCTTTGGCACTCTCTTCTTCATGTATGTGCGCCCTGGGACTGGCCCCGATAAATATCAGGATAAAATGTACTCTCTGTTCTACACTATCATAATCCCTCTGCTGAATCCTTTTATTTACAGTTTAAGAAACAAAGAAGTTTTAGGTGCACTCAGTAAAGTAATGAAATAACTGTCTCAGAACCCTTCCAATGTTCTATTTGCTTTCTTTGATAGTATGTTTTTAACAATTTGTCTTTTGTTTTATACATAAAGGAGAGTTCATACTCTCCTAGTCAGGCAGGGTTTGATTTATTAGTTTAACCTACTCTTCTTGAGATGTAGAAACCCTCATTCCCATGCTGTCTGCTTTCTCACTAATTTAACAGTTTGAGCCCATAATCCCAGCAGTCAGGAGGCTGGGGCAGGATTGGGAACTGGCATCCAGCCTGGGCTACACAACAAGGCTCTGTCTCAAAACAAAATAAACAGAATGAAAGAACACCTTTGGCAAAAGTCACTGATTTCTTCAACAAACCCCAGATTGTCTATTTTCTTTTGTGGGCATGGTCACACAAGAGTGCCTGAATTGAAAGAGAGTATATATGTTGTTATATGAGGTAAAAGTTTAATCCAATTATAGTTGTCCTTGTGATAATTTATTACATTGATCAACATAGTAAACCCATTAAGGATATGTCCCTTTTATTTGTTATTTGAATTTAAAATCAGACCATGAAATGGAACTGAAATCATGAAACTGAAACTAATGTTACTTATTTAATGACAAAGTACTTCCAATGTATATTCCAGCAAAGGAAAAATTAATACATAAGTACATTGCTTACATATATTTAATCAATAAATATTTAATAAATGCTTGTTATAATTAGTAAATGTACATATAACATATTAAGTATATATTAAATATGTATTTAATATTTATTTATTTAAGGAATGGTTAATTCCTTTTCAACTGTACATTTTAGTCAGCATGTATAAACATAAAACTAAATATGAAATACAATAATATTGTTAAACCAAATGTAATAAGACATGTTGTGCTAATATACTTAAAAGAAATATTTCTATGAAACTTAAAAATACTTTTGAAGTATAACATAATTTTATTGCATATCAAGCTTTATCAAAATTTATCAGTTACATAAATTAGTAGTTGAACACATTTTAATGAAACTTGATTAGAAAAATTGTGAGTTCTTATAAAACTACATTTTAGGTTATTAAGTGATATTATGGAATGCATATACCTTTTTTATAAAAGAAAAGGTTGGTAAACTTTATTTCATTTTTTTAAAATCTGTGAAAGACAGGATACATATGACAAGTGGAAATAACAAATAGTAACTTATGGAAAATACATGCATTTGATATTACAAAGCATGATGTCTATGACAGACTGGAATGCATATTCTTGACACATTGATGCCAGTTGAAAGCTGTTAGGTCTTAGAATTTGACACCCATATTAAAAGAGCAGATACATTTGGTCAATTCATAATTGGTGACATAGCGATGACTATTTTTGTTATGTAAACTGTGTAAGTTTGGTCACACTGCTGTGTAAGCAATCTGCTTTGTCTCATGACATTAGCACATTTAGTTTTAAGATTATCAAGTGTTATTTGAAGTAAGGATTTGTTGCTTCCTGTAAGGTGGAACAGAAGACCTCAGTCACAGTGTGTTACGTTAATGATTCAGTCTTCTCAGAATATGGTTCCTCCTCATGAGTCTTCCTTGTGTGCCCAGTGGTGTGGGCTCTGATGCCAACAGCCCTCTTCCTGAGGATGCAGAATCTCCACAAAAGTTATGCCTGAAGTTCACCTCAGTCATGCCAATTGCAAAGATTTCTCATTTCTTAAACGTGGCCAGGTGATCCAGTGTATATCCTACAAAGTTAAGAAGGGTGAGGACAGGAGCGGGGAGGGGAGGGATGGGTGAGAATAATGGAAGGGTGACATTGATCAAGAGATATTATACTCATAAACTACTTGGTTGAAAATTGCAACTCCTTTGTACAACTACTTAAAGATACTAATTTTAAAAACTTAAAAATGTCACTACATAGACATTGTCCTTGACTACCTTTATTATCTCAAGAAAGGCCACTACTTCTTTGCAGCATGACCTTAAAGGATTACGGATTACACCTGTGTCATATATATATATATATATATATATATATATATATATATATATATATATATAGTGATATATATATATATCACTACTTACTGAAGAAGTGACTTTTCTTATGTTTTCACATTATATTTCTAAATTCTTTGTACTTCTTTATTCTCTGTCACTCTCCCCTCCTTGCTTGTACCCTTCAAACAGTCCTACGATCATAATCATGTTATATACACACATATATATGTGTATGTGCATATGTATTTATGTGTGTCTATCTGTATTGATATGTAGACAGCTAACACATGCATAACTTCTGTTTATTTGTCCTGAAAAAGACTTCTTTTTATTCTTTTTGGAAGAATAATGCTGTGTGGCTAATAATAAATGGCTGGTAAAAATCAGTCCATAGATATTGTCTGTTATTTGTCCACTTTATAGTTTTAAGGAAAAACGCTACCAATTTATGGCATGACTTACCAAGTAGAGAATTTTATTCTGTTTTTTTTCTCCCTCACATTTCCAATAGGTAACAATGAATTTTTATGTTATAATCATACATAGACACATTGTATTTCAATACTTTATAGTCCCTCATCTTTTTCTTATTCTATCACTCTTCCTCATCCCCTTCAAAACATCTCCATGATTAGAAACATGTAATATATGTACATTTATAAATATGTGTGATATCACATTGTTTTCATCATTCACAAGTTGAAGGGGATCAAATTTGATTCCTCAGCTTGGCTATTGTGATAGATAGTGCTACACAAATCATGGGTGTACAAGTCCTGTAGACTGTTCTTCCTTGGCTGGTATTGTACTGACTGTCATCTTCCAAGTCTCAGTGTCCTGAGTAGCTAGGATAGTAGACCTGATTACAACATAGTTACAAAGAACAAATGCTTTTAGTGGTGGAATATGGAAAGATCTTACTTTCTGATTTGGGTATATTTTTCTAAGGTAACTGTGCTTTCCTAATAAAAATCAATCTGGTTAGATAATGTGCTTGTGGCACCATGAGAAAAATAAGGCAAATGACTGCAGGCTGATCTGAACTGTGTTCAGTGATGGTTTATAAACAAGTTCCTGGGAACCCTGAGGACACAGGTTCTTTTTTCAGTCATCTTGCTCTACAGATGATTCAAGGATGAGTTCACAATGCCCAGTAGAACAACACTGGCTCCCCCCTACTGGAAATTCCCTGGAAACAAGATAAAAATTTCAAAATGTTACAATGGGTCAACCTGTATCCCTTTAAGCATTTTGTTTATTCTCTTCCCATCCCCAAATTAGAGAAGTGTATGTACGAGATGCAGCCCCGCCATCCCCCTATCAAATAGAGTGAAAACAGGGGTTATACCGGGAGGAATATACAAAGAAACAAAGAAATCACACAGTATATTATAAATACGTTAGAAACAATAGCAAGAAAGAAAAAATATTTGACCCATTGTAACAATGAGATGTACAAGACACTATGTTGAAAATGTTTAAATAGGGATACAGGTGGACTCATTGCAACAATGAGAAGTACAAGTCGTTATGTAGAAAACGAACTTTACAACTTTGGTGGGGGGGAGGGGAGGAGGATTGGGTGGAGGGGGGGAGAGGATGGGAAGGGATGGGAAGGGAAACAAAGGAGGAGGCTACAATGCTTGATAAGAAATGTACTCATTATCTTGCCCATGTAATTGTAACCCCTCTGTACAGTATTTTCACAATAAAAAAATAAAAATCAAAAAAAAAGAAAATGAACTTTATAACTTTTGAGGGGGTAAAGGGGAGGGAGCAATTGAGGAGAGGGAAGGGATAGTAGCAGAAAAAGAAAGGAAGGGGTAACAATACTCGATGGGAAATGTACTCATTATCTTGCTCATGTAACTGTAACCCTTTGTGCAGTATTTTTACGATAAAAAAACGTACAAAAAATTTCAAAACGTTTTGAAGAATTGGCTTTTAATTTTGGGGAAATTGGTATATAAATAAACAATGCTTCTTCGTATGCAATTATATGTAATTTCCATCTTATATATATATTTATCTCAATTTGGGGAGGGGAAGGGGAATAACGAAATGCTGAAACAAGGACATAGGATGACCCATTGTAACAATGATACCCACAAGACACTATATTGGAATGAACTTTACAACTTCGGGGAGGAGTTTGGGAGGGGAAGAAGAGGGGAGGTGGGAGAGGGAAGGGGTAGTAGGAGAAAAACAAGGGAGGGAGTAACAATGCTTAACAAGAAATGGATTCATCACCGTCTCCTGTAATATGACCCTTCTGTACAGCATCTTTACGATAAAATATGTATTTTTTAAAATGGCATTCTCCTCAGGTATGGGAGGGGTTCGTGTTCAGATGCTGTTCTCTGGGAAGGGATGTCTTTTGCGGGATTCTCACAGTTCCTTTGGATGCTTCGGACCATCTGTGTTGGGGTGAGTTGTGTCTGTGTCCATTGTTGGTTGTGGGCTTGGGTTTCAGCTCAGCAGGCTCTGTGGTGAAGGTGTGTGCAAGGCCTCCGCTTCCACCGATTTGTGTCTTCTTATGCAAACAGATTATAATCTTCTTTGGTGTATATCTCTGTATGATTATAACCTACTTGGAGTGACTCTCTAGATGTGGAAAGCTTGAGGGGACCCTAAAACACGGCTTCTTCACAGAGAGCTGTCCCCTGTTATCTTTCCAACATCTTCCTTTCGCATCCTCAGTGATGGTTAAATACCTGGTTGAATTCGAAGAGGATACAAACATGTATAGAATGCAAGTAAATTATTAGTTTGTTTTATTTTTTATTGTAAAGGTGATAAGTAAGGTAATGAGTACATTTCAGTAAGGTAATGAGTACATTTCTCCTTATTTTGTTTTTGGTTTCTTTTTTCCTGTCTACCATAGAGACATTCGTGTTCTTGACTTTTAGGATGGCCATGTACTCTTCCACAGCCACCCTTCGTGCTGCTGCTCCCAGCATTGCTCCTTCTCTCTGAGCTCATCATTCCTACCCCACAACACCTGCTTTCCAGGATTCATTTTCAACCATAGGTTTATCTTCTTTCTAAGTCCCCTCTTGGTTTTCCTTCTATCTTCAGGTAGAATCTCTTACCCTTATATCTTTCTATCCCTGTTCTTCTATCACTAATACATCTTCATTACCTGCACTCTTACCAGGCAACTGCATTATCCAAATACCATTCAACTGTTTTTCATTTTCCTGTTATATAAAGTCTAGTGTGATTGTTTTTCATCCTATATTGTTTTCCTCTGTCTCTCTTTTCTCTTCTTCCTCTTGGCTCTTTGGGATCTCTCTCTCTCTCTCTCTCTCTCTCTCTCTGTGTGTGTGTGTGTTGAACACATTTACCTATTCAATGATCTTCAGTGCACTAATCCTTTCCTACCCCAAACATTATCTTCTCACTACTACCACCCTTCATTTATTTATTTTTAAAATTTTTTTATTGTGAAAAAACTGCACCCTTCATTTGTTAAAAAATTAGTTTCTCCTAACAGGCCTAGAACCTACCCCTTCCTTCTATGAACAAACAAGTAATATTTGTAAGTTTCACATCTGTAATAGCTTTTGTAGACAAATTTCTTCTTCCCGAGCAGAATTTTTTGGTAATATTATAACACAGATTTATGAACAATGAAAGTAATTATTTGATAACTGAGACTCATTCCTCCAATCCACCAAATGGGAAATGTCATAGCCCAGTCCTTATCAAATCTTAAGCAATCTACAGGATCTCTAACCAAATGATATGGGAGACTGAAACTTCCAACAAATTCAGGTGCATATATCCCAGTGAAAAATTTCTAAGTTTGTGAATAAACAAGGTAATATGTCAACCTAAAGCACCAACAATTCCAAAATAAAGAAACCTAATAATACTAAAAGGAGGAAGAACTAAAAATCAAAAGAACTAAAAATGGAAAAGATGGTCAATGATATTTAAATGCCTAAATGAATTCAAAGAGGATACAAATATCTACAGAATACAAATAGATTAATCCAATAAAAACAGTGCACAATATGATAAAGGAAATTATTAAAGATATAAAATCTTATTTTTCAGTTCACTAGTGTTCAGTTGACAAAGTTGAGTGCCCTGACCAATGGAATAGAATTGAAAACCCAGAAATGAACCTACATCTAATCTTCGATAAGGGAACTAAAACAATAGAATGGAAGAAAGACAGCCTCTTCAGTAAATGGTGCTGGCAAAATTGGTTAACTACATGTAGAAAACTAAACCTAGATCCTTATA
>NW_012267289.1:8839481-8840196 GCF_000151885.1 Dipodomys ordii | reverse complement strand
CTGCAATGCTTGGTAAGAAATGTACGCATTATCCTGCCCATGTAATTGTAACCCCTCTGTACAGTATGTTCACAAATAAAAAATAAATAAATTTATAAAAAAAATAAAATAAAAAAAAAGTTGAGTGCCCTGGAATTTGCCTTCTTGATGGAAAATTTCCTTTATTCATATGAAATGACCTTTTCTATCTCTTTGACCAATTTTGATTTGAAGTCTACTTTTCAGATGTAAGTATTGGATCTTTTATGATTTCATTATAGCCATTACAGCATTGACCTGGTTGACAGCAGACTGTATCATCTAGCCTCATTTAAGACAGGTCTTATTTTATTTATTTTTAATTTAATTTAATTTTATTTGTGAACATACTGTACAGAGGGGTTACAATTATATGTGCAGGATAATGCGTACATTTCTTACCAAGCATTGCAGCCTCCTCCTTTGGTTTACCCTTCACACCCCTTCCCAGCCTCCCCCCTCCCCCCATCCCAATCCTTCTCCTTCCCCCCCTTCCCCCCCAACCGACGTTGTAAAGCTCGTTTTGGACATGACAACTTGTTCTTCTCATTGTTGCATCAGGTCCACCTGTATCCTTAAACAACTGCTTTTTCCCCCTCTCCTCCACAAGTTATACTGACATCAAATATAGTGAAAGCAGGGGTTATACTGTGGGGGAGGGACATACAAAGCAACAAAGAGATAATCTTATAAATGC
>NW_012267289.1:8836560-8836831 GCF_000151885.1 Dipodomys ordii | reverse complement strand
TGGGTGCAGTTTCTTGGCCTTTATTGCGGTCTTGTTGGTTTTCTATGTGTAGGACATCTTTAAGAATCTTTTGTAGGGCTGGTTTGGTGGAGATACATTTTTTCAATTTTTCATTGCTATGGAAGGTTTTTATTTGGCCTTCAGTTATGAAGGAGAGTTTAGCTGGGTGCAGTATTCTTGGTTGATAGCTGTTTGTTTTTATGGCATGGCATACATCATTTCAGGCTCTTCTTGCTTTGATTGTCTCTGCTGAGAAATCTGAGGTGATTCT
>NW_012267289.1:8811758-8831735 GCF_000151885.1 Dipodomys ordii | reverse complement strand
GATGAAGCTGTCTGCTCCTTGTCGGTTCTTGCTGGTGTTGAGTAGAATCCGCTCGCCCGCTGTGTCTGGCTCCTTCATCCCGGACTCTCTGTGTGTGCGCTCAGGTATGGCTGTGGTCGCCACCGCGACCCTGCCACCGCCGTGGCGGCTGCTAGCAAGCGCTCAGATGTGTCTTTTTGCCTTGGCTTCCCCTCTCTTGTCTAACTCTCTGTCCTGTGATGGCACACTTGGTGTGATTCTCTGGCTTAGGACTGTTCACTGGAACTCTAAAACTGCTTTCTATGCGAGAGCTTGTTCAGATTCCAGCTTTTCCTCCACCATCTTCTGCCGTTCCCTTTATTTTTGTTTTTGTTTCCTTCCTTATTCACACTAAGACTGAATAACTTTTTTCTATCAGATACAATCTGTTTATACTTTGCCTGGCATCCTCATCTAATGCATACATTTCTCAAACTCCAAAAACACAAAGTTGCATTTAGGAAAAGTTCCACAGAACAAAAACCATTTGTACATCTTAGATGGATTTTTTAATACACATCTACACAACTTTTCATTGTTTCTGTATAATAAGATGTATACCTTCTAGATGGCTAGAATCATTTGAAAAATCATTCTACAAAGCAGGATGCATCTATTTGAATAAATTAAATTGTAAATGTATTTCACTCTTGGGGGAAATCTCAAATTTCTCATATACCAGGACTAATTTTATTGTATGAGTTATAAAACAATTATGAGTCCCTTGCAGATTGTCTTTGTAAATGATTCAGATGAGTGTATTAACATTGAAGGAAGTCAGTGATGTATGAAGTAAGAAAAAGCTGTCCTAATATAAGACGATGCCAAGTGAAATGAACTCCAAGACATGGATGTAAGAGGTTTTTCTTTGTTGTTGTTGTTTTGAGTGTTCTATATGGTTTCTTGTTTCTTTTGAATGTTCTTCCCCTTGTGGTACATCTCCTGTTGTCACTGTATTTGATTTTGGTACCCTGGTATTGTATATGCATTTATCTGAATTAGGGAAGGGAAGGGGAACAACAGAATGGGACAAAGATCGAGGTGAGTGGGACCAATGCAACAGCAATATTCACAAGACAATATTGATGTTGGAAATGAGCTGTCCACTTGCGGGGGGGGGGGAGGTTGGGGAGGAGGGAAAGAAAAACAAGGAAAGGGGTGACAAGTTTGACAAGGAATGTACTTATTACCATTTGTACATCACCTTGACAATAAAAATAAAAAATAGAAAATCTGGTCTATAAATTGGAATCCCAGAATAGTATTGAACTTTAGGACCATGTATGTTACATCTTCACAAAGAATAATTTAAGTTCTGTGTCTCAATCCATTCAAATACTGAAGATTATGTATACATTAACTATTGATTATATACATAATATGTATGCATATGTAGATATATACATACATTTGTGAATAATACACAAAAGATCCTTAACTTTTGTTATTAGGTATTGGTTCTATTTTTTTTCAGTGTAAGGACTGATACTTAAGATTAAACATTTCAACCATTGAACTAGATGTGGTGGAGTACACCTCTAATTACAAATACTGGGGAAGTAGAGATCTAAAAGATACTGTTTTTAGGCCAACCCTCAAAAATTTGATGTCTCAGCAAACAAGTAGGATATGATGAAGTACCTATGTACTTCAAGCTACACAGGAGGCATGAAGTGTAAGAGCTTTTTGGAAAAATAACTAAAGCAAAGAAGGGCAAGGTGTATAACTCATGTGGTAAAATGACTACATAGCAATGGCAAGACCCTGAATTCAAACCCTAGTACCCAACAAAAATAAAGAAAGAAAGAAGGAAAGAAAGAAAGAAAGAAAGAAAGGAAGGGATCAAGAAAGGAAGGAAAGAAAGGAAAGGAAGGAAGAAAGAGACTTAGTTAATCCAACATGGAAAGGGAAATCACTCCCATATTAAATGTGCACACAATGTGCTTGTATGTTGCTGGTGAAATGATGATTCCTCTGAAGAGTGTAAAAGGAGGATTTGCTTAACATGTGTTGATAGTGTAAAACTAGAGCTTTCTTAATATAATCAAGATGAATAATTCTTGTATTTTGAGGTCAATTTTGAGACAGGAAAGTAAGTTGGATTTAAGATACTTCTTTAGATTTTGCTATGGTTTGGCTCTGAGGTGTGGTTTTGTCATCTGTTTCCTGGTTCAATTGCTTGCATAATGAATGTTTATTATTCTTGCTCTCTGATACACTCATCCCTGGAAGAAGGGCAGGTTAGGGGATGTGACCACAAAGATATTAGTTTCAAAAAAGGACATGTTAATTCTCAGGAATATTTAAAGTTTCTAAATGGAAATCAGTTCATGGAAATCAGTTAAGTTAGGAACCATTAAGCGATGTAAGGGGAATTACAACAAGCTCATTCTAAACTCTGCTCAGCAATAATAACTTTACAAATAAGGTTTATAGTGACCCCTGAGGACACAACATGTCGTTGTAATTGTCACTACTGCTGTGTGTAATTTGGTGATTAGCAATTATCTCACAATGCCCACTAGGACAACTTTGAATCCATCCTACTGGGAATCTCTAAAAAAACATTATGAGAATCCCAGTTACGTTTAAAAATGAGCTTGAAATAGAAGCAATAAACTCTATTGTCCTCCATGGTGGAGATTTCTTTAATAAACAAATAGCATTGCTTTCTGCATTCTTTTATGTTCTTTTGAAAAAATGTGAACATTTCCAGTTGTCCAGTGTTTTACAGGAATTGGGTGAGAATGGAAGTATTTTATGATTCAGTTTACTAAAGTTCAGCAATGTGTTTTTTCAACAATATATCTAAGTAAGAAACTAAATTCTAGATTTTTTAAGACAGAATCAGTAACCAAAATCTGAATATGTATCATGCATTTATAATTATTGCTCTGTACATAGGAAAAAATGATAAAGGTTTAAAATAAGCTTTGAGGTCTTGAAATTAAAGTTAAAATATTAATGTAATAATTACAAGGAAATTTTAATGTATCCAGGTTACTTTTGTCAATTTTTTTTTAAAAAATGAGATATAAACTATGATGCTAACATCTCATTGATATGTAGTTTTTTATTTTAAATATTTTTTATTGTAAAGATACTGTACATCGGGGTTACAGTTACTTGAGCAAGGCAAAGAGTTCATTTCCTATCGAACATTGTTACCCCTTCCTTTTTTTTGTTTTTCCCCTACAATCCCTTTTCTCCCCACCTCCCCAATTCCACCCCACCAACAAGAAGCCTTATCTGCAATATAGACATATAGAATATGTCTAGGACAAGCAGAAGAGGTCAAAACTATGTACATATGACCATATAACCTGATGCTAAGCAAAATGAACCCCAAGATAGGACACAGGAGATTTTATCTTTCTTGTTCTTCTTTTCAATGTACTTATAATGTACTATGTGGTTTTTTTTTTGTTATTGTTGTTTCTTTGTATGTTCTTCCCCCATGGTACAACACCTATTGTTGCTGTATTGGATTGTGTCTTGCATCTTGTACATACATTTTTCTAATGGAGGGGAAGAGAAATAACAAAATGCTGAAATAAGGATACAGGATGACACATTCTAACGATCATTGAAATGTAGTTTAAAAAATCAGAATATGGCTAGAGAAGTTGAGCATTTTTTATGTGTCTATTGGCCATTCTTATTTCCTCTTCAGAGAAATTTCTCTTTAAGTCTTTAGCCCACTTATTAATTGGGCAATTGTTTCTTTGAAGATTTGTTGTTGGGGATTTACTTTAGAGATTCCACCTTACCCCAGTTAGAATGGCTATAATCAAGAAATCTAATAACAACAGATGAAGGAGGGGATATGGCCAAAAGGGAACCCTACTGCATTGCTGGTGGGAGTGTAAACTTGTTCAACCACTTTGGAAAGCAGTATGGAGGTTCCTCAAAAACTCAACATAGAGCTCCCCTAGGATCCAGCAGTCCCACTTTTGGGCACTTACCCAAACGAACACAAACAAGGTCATACCGAAGCTACCAGCACAAGTATGTTTATAGCACCATTATTCACCATAACTATATATATATACAATGAATTCTCTCTCTCTCTACATATATATACATACATATATATATATATATATATATATATTTACAATGAATTCTATGCCTCCATCAGAAAGAATGACATTGCCCCATTTGTTAAGAGATGGAAAGACTTGGATAAAATTATATTAAGTGAGGTAAGCCAGGCCCAAAGAAACATAGGTCCCATGGTTTCCCTTATTTGCAATAACAAGTATATGTCTAGGACAAGCATAAAAGCTCAAAAGCTATGTACATGTGACCATATAAGATGATGACAAGTGAAATGAACCCCAAGATAGGGACACAAGTGGTTTTATCTTTCTTGCTGTTATTTTTAATGTATTTATAATGTACTATGCGATTTTTTTGTTTATTTTGTATATTCTTCCCCCACAGTATAACCCTTGTTTTCACTGTATTTGATTCCGGTGTCCTGCATCTTGTATATACATTTTCTAATTTGGGGAGGGGAAGAGAAATAACAAAATGCTGAAATAAGGATACAGGTTGACCCATTGTAACAATGAGATGTACAAGACACTAGGTTGAAAACGAACTTTACAACTTCCCCGGGAGAGGAGTTAGTGAGGTGGGGAGGAAAGGGATGATAGGAGAAAAACAAAGGAGGAGGTAACAATGCTCGATAGGAAATGCATAGATGCTTTGATTTTCCTTATATATTACAAAATGCTGGGGGAAAATGTTATATAGCTTATTCTTTTGGGAAGAATCATATATTGCTTGTGATTAGGAATAGCAGTATTTGGCTTTGGTGTTTATAAATAAATTGAATCAGACATTCAGGAAAACATCTTTTTTGGTTTTTAATTTTAAAATGATATTTTAATCTTAGGTGTACTAGTGCTCTCTATAGGCATATATTTGCAAACAAGAATTCAAAATTTTAAGTAAACATAAGTTAATATTTCATAATTATGAATGGAGGGTAGGGGAAAAACAAAGGAGGAGGCAACAATGCTTGATAGGAAATGTACTCATTACTTTGCTCATGTAACTGCAACCCTTCTGTACAATATTTTTACAATAAAATCATACAAAAAAGAAAAATAGCATTAATATTACTTTAAAATTTGAGTATGTTTTTGAACATTTTGTCATAGTAAATACATTATATACAGTGAAAGGTATAAATATAAAATGAAAATGTTTCATAAATGCAAATAGTGTGATAAAATTATTTTCAAAAATAATAAAGATCTTTGTCTAAGTTTCTTCAGAGACTAAGCAATAGTATTGAAACTTTCTTACTGGAAGCAAACATTAAATGTTTCACTCACAATAATGCCAACAAGTACAACAACTCAGGAAAAAATTTAAATATTACTGAAACTACAGAATAAAACCTTCTAAAATTATTTGTTACTCTCTCAGAATCTTATTGTATATAATTAGGACACTTTTTTGATAGGCATATGCAATTCTAAAACTGTCTTTAGATTGAAAAGGACTTTCAATAAGCACACATGTCATTTAGATGAATTATTTTGAAGCTATGTTAAGGACGTGAATATATATAAAAGGGAACATGTGGAAGATTAAAAAAATACTTATCAGGCAAGAAGCACTTTTAGGAATATGTCAGTCATACACATTCACAAGGGCAGCCATTCTTATGATGCATATATCTGTTTAACAATTATTCTTTCATTATAGTAATTGTGCAGTTCCGATATGGTTGAAGAAAATCTAACACTGGTGACTGAGTTCATCCTCACAGGACTCACAGACCAGCCAGGGCTGCAGGTGCTCCTCTTCTTGGTGTTTCTACTCATCTACCTCATCACCATGGTTGGTAACGTGGGGCTGATTGCTCTCATCTGGAAGGATCCCCATCTTCACACCCCCATGTACTTATTCCTCAGCAGCTTGGCCTTGGCAGATGCGTGTACTTCTTCCTCCGTGACCCCTAAGATGCTCATGAATTTTTTGTCTAAGAATCATAAGATATCCCTGTCTGAATGCTTCATCCAATTTTACCTTTTTGGTTCCAGTGCAACCACAGAATGCTTCCTCCTGTCAGTCATGGCCTATGACCGCTATGTGGCCATATGTAATCCTTTGCTTTATCCAGTGCTGATGTCCAACAGACACTGTGCTCAATTTATATATTTTTCATATTTTATTGGTTTTGTACATTCAGCAATTCATGTATGTTTGCTGACTAGATTAGCCTTCTGCAAATCCAATGTCATCCATTATTTCTACTGTGAAATTTTACAATTGCTCAAAATTTCCTGCACAGATCCTACCATTAACATGGTTATGATCTTAATCTTTTCTGCCTTTATACAAGTCTTTACCTTTCTGACAGTCATTGTCTCCTACTCTTATGTCCTCTTTGCTGTCCTGAGAAAGAAGTCTGAGAAGGGCAGAAGCAAAGCCCTATCTACGTGCGGTGCCCACCTGCTCTCTCTAGCTTTGTTCTACGGCACTCTCTTCCTCATGTATGTGCGCCCAGGGTCTGTGCCAACAGAAGAGCAGGACAAAATGTATTCTTTGTTTTATACCATAATAATTCCCCTGCTAAATCCCTTCATATACAGCTTGAGGAACAAAGAGGTTGTAGGTGCCTCAAGAAGAATTATGAACAAATAAATGATCACATTTATATTCCACACTCTTAGAGAGAGAACTCAAAAGCTGTGGATTAGCCGCCATTCTGCCATTTCCTTGGACTCTCCCTGTGCTTTGAAAGAACTTGGCTTTGTATTATATTTTCCTGTATTTCATTCCACCCATTATCATATTCCGAAGTAGCTTATTTAGGTACTCTAGCTTATTTAAAATTCCATTTTCAGAATAACTATTTCCTCCTGACTCCCACAGTTGCAGGTAGTCATTAGAAATTTTGCTGAGAATAACTTGGTGAAAATATCTCCAATTGAAGCTATCAGGTCAAGGCAGCTTATTAAATGATCCTAGCCTCCCTCTTTGCCCTCCTCACCCTGGCCCTGTCCCAGACTGGCAAGTTAGTAATGTTTTTTTCTTTCTCTACTTCAATCAGTAATGAAGAATATTACACGTAGCATGATATTCCAATTTTATAAATATGAGATTTGGGTAGTGTAAAATGCTGAATTCAGATCTCCTCCTTGTGACTGTCTTGTTGTTCCTGTGAATTTGACATGAAATTATGTAGCAGAAAGGGAGAAGACTTTCAGATACAAGAAATTTACTATAAAGTGATGGAAGTAAATACAGTGAATCCACGTGTTGATGGCCTATAACAGAAGCTTCCTAGGGATCTCAAGGCTATTCTAGGCAGAGAATCCATGGGATTCCATGAAAATGGAGAAAGTAAGGCATGGTGGAGCTTACCTGTCATCCCAGCTAAAACTACAAACCTAAAATTGATCCAGGCAGCTAAACCCTATCTCAAAAATAACTAGAACATTCAAAAGCAGTTAAGACTTGTTCCCATCTCCTTGCAACCATGAATCAAGTTGATGTTTGTATGTAATTTCTTATTTGGTCTAGCTTATATTTCTGAGAATTATATTCTCCATGTTCAGCCACTTGTACCTTCTAATAGTATTCTTTCTGTATAAATAATATTCTGTTGAATTAAAATAAAAGTCTGTGCATCTATAAAAAAATAGAGAAACTAGCACAAAAGAAAGACTGGAGGTTCAGGGCACTGGTGGCTCACACGTGTAATCTTAACTATTCAGGAGGCTGAGATCTGAGGATAGTGGTTCAAAGCCAGCCAGGGCAGGAAAGTCCGTGAGACTCTTATCTCTAATAAACCACCAGAAAACCAGAAGTGGTGCTGTGACTCAAGTGGTAAAGCACTTGCCTTGAGCTGAAGAGCTTAGGGATAGTTCTCAGGCCCAGAGTTCAAGACCCATGAACGACAAAAAAAAAAAAAAAGACTGGAGTGTGGCTCAGTGCTAGATTGCCTGCCCAGTAAGACTGAGGACCTGAGTTCAAACCCCAACACAAAATTGCTGCACTGAATTCTGTGTGTGTGTGTGTGTGAATATATACATGTGTGCCTACATGGTTAAATATTGACTGTCATAGTATTACGGTATTCATTTATTACATTAAAACAGACATAGACTTAGACAGATAGACATAGATAATTCAATTCCTCCTTTAGTAAAGCAATCACAGTCCTCTAGATCTCTATTTATTTTGGGCATATATACTTAAAGCAAGTAATACTAGAAAAAAGAATTTAAATGTCTTAAAGAAATGTATCTTTGGATTGAGATTTCAAGAAATAAATCCATGATTTTTCTAAATAACTAGGTATTAAAGTATCTTTTTATTAAAGTATCTATTTATCATAATTGTATTTTAGATGATAGTATAAAATATGTGAATAAGAAGCTATTTATAATACATATGTATATACACAAGTTCTTTTCACCTGCACTTCATCAGTAGATGAAGTGAATATGTAAATTAGAAGGTAAGATATGAGATGTTTCCTGGGTTCCTTGTAGATAATACATTTATTAATTCATCCATAGTCACTACACTATTTGTTGCAGAGACAAAAGGATAGGGCCAAATGTCCATAGATTCTTTTTTTAAATTTATTTATAAGATTTATTATCTTCAAGTAGCTATACAAAAGAGTTCCAATTCAACGTATTATTGTGAGTACAATGCATCTTGATCATCATGATGCATTTTTTTCATGCATATGAAGTATCTGTAAAAACAGATACTGTCCATAGATTCTAGAAAGAACTATTTCATAATTGAAGTATCTTGTTCTCAGATAAGTATTAGAAATGTGATGAGTTTTTCCAACCTGGATGCTTAGGCTGAATTTTCAAGAAGGCAGACTGAATTTTCAAGAAAGCAAATATATGTGGTGTTCACTGATTCTATTGCAAAAGAAAATTCTCCATTCAATCATCACTCAAAAAGAGGTAAAGCCCATGCAAAAGGCTTGATTTCCTTGATCTTTGGTAACATAAATCTAGCATACTCAAACTACAATATTTAAATATTAAGAAATAAGGCTGCATATCTTATGTAATACAATTAAGGAAATTATAGTAGTATTTGCTCTAAAGAAGTATATACATATACATGCACACATATATTCATACAAACCAGTGATTTCATGATAGTAACATTCTTTTTTTTTTTGTTGTTGGTCGTGGGCTTGAACTCTGAGCCTGGGCGCTGTCCCTCAGCTCTTCAGCTCAGGGCGAGCGCTCTACCACTTGAGCTACAGCGCCACTTCCGGTTTTCTGGTGGTTTATTGGAGATAGGAGTCTCACAGTCTTTCCTGCCCTGGCTGGCTTTGAACCACGATCCTCAGATCTCAGCCTCCTGAGTAGCTAGGATTACAGGCGTGAGCCACCAGCGCCCGGCCATGATAGTAACATTCTTTATTTCTGTAGTTTGTCATGTGATTGAAGCTGGTATGATCTTTCAAACATATCCTTATTCACTTTAGCAATCAACTCATGAAATTATGGCATTTACCTGTTACAATGACTTAAAATTTAAGTTTCTTTTATGATTTTTGACCATTAATTGTCCTACTTGGCTTGGATTATTGAAATGTTCATTGAAGTGAATCACAACATTCTCTAGAGAATGCAGTATACAAATCATTCATACCATTATTTTGTATTATGTATTAAAACAATTAGACATGTTTTGTAAATACCTTTCATTTCTATACAACGAATGCATGATTGCATAGATTTTGGGATCAGTGGGAGTTGATACTAGGGTTATATTCTTTTTTATTATAAAGATGATATACAGAGAGGTTACAGTTACATCAATCAGGTAATGAGTACATTTCTTTTTGAACAGTGTCATCTCTTCCCTTGTTTACTCCCAGATTTTCCCCCATGAGTCCCCTCTCCCAGAAATTGTATAGTTCATTTTCAACATAGTATCTAGTGAGTATCACTGCTGAATTAGCTCACCCTGTGTCCCACCATTTTTAATACTTTTTATTGTAAAAACATTGTAGAGAAGGGTTACAGTTACATGAGCAAGGTAATGAGTACATTTCCTATCAAGCATTGTTACCTCCTCCTTTGTTTTTCCCCTCCATCCCTTCCCTCCCCACCTCCACAACCATGGGACCTATGTTTCTTTGGGCCTGGCTTACTTCACTTAGTATAATTTTTTCCAAGTCTTTCCACTTCCTAACAAATTGGGCAATATCATTCTTACTGATGGAGGCATAGAATTCCATTGTGTATATATACCATATTTTCTTGATCCATTCATCTACTGAGGGGCATCTAGGTTGGTTCTATATCTTAGCTATGGTAAATAATGCTGCAATAAACACAGCTGTGCTGGTAGCTTTACTATGGTCTTGTTTGTTATCATTCAGGTAAATGCCCAAAAGTGGGATTGCTGGGTCATAGGGGAGCTCTAGGTGGAGTCGTTTGAGAGACCTCCATACTACTTTCCAAAGTGGTTGAACAAGTTTACACACCCACCAACAATGCAGTAGCATTCCCTTCTGGCCACATCCCCTCCAGCATCTGTTGTTAGAGTTCTTGATTATAGCCATTCTAACTGGGGTGAGGTAGAATCTCAATGTTGTTTTCATATTTCTTTTATGGCTAGAGCAGTTGAGCATTTCTTCATATGTCTATTGGCCATTCTTATTACCTCTTCAGAGAAGTTTCTCAAGTCTTTAGCTCACTTATTTATTGGGCAGTTGTTTCTTTGAGGATTTGTTGATGGGGGAGTTAATTTTTGAGTTCCAAGTATATTTTAGATATGAGACCCTTGTTTGTTGTATGGCTAGTGAAGATCTTCTCTCAATCCGTGGGCTTTCCATTGATCTTGTTAGCTATGTCCTTTGCCATGCAGAAGCTCTGCAGCTTCATGCAATCCCATTTGTCCAACCTTTCTTTGATTTGTTGTGTTTCTGGGTCTCTATTGAGAAAATTTGGCCTGTGCCAAGGTGAACTATGGTTTCTCCTATTCCTTCCTATAATGTTTCCAGGGTGTCTGCTTTGACTCTGAGGTCTTTGATCCATTTGGAGTTGATTCTGGTGTTCCAATATTTTTGTGCTTCCCTGTAATCTTCCCAAATCAGATAAGCTTACATATAAGACAAAAGATTTAGAAATATAAAACAGCCACAAACAGGAAAACTTTTTAAAAACCCATGAAAATGTAAAATAAAAAACCTCTTGTTTCCATTTCTTGGAGTTCATTTTGTCAAATATTATTTTATATGATCATAAACACATAGCTTTTGAACCTTTGTGATCTTCTTAATCAAATATCCTTCTTTGGTTTCACTGTGTAAAAATTTAGAGTGCTGTTTAATAGAGAGTGTCCAAGTGTATTTTTTTGTCTTTTGCCATCCATTGTGTTTGCCTGTAGATTTATAGGCACATTCTAATTACTACAAATTAAGGAAACCAGGAAACCAATGCTTCTTTGGGTTTGGCTTACATCGCTAAATATTTTTTTCCCCAAGATATTCAATTTCTTTACAATGGGGCAATGGTATTCTTTCTGATGGAAGCATAGGATTCTATTGTGTATATATACCACATTTTCTTAATCACTGAGGGGAATCTGGGTTGATTCTGTATCTTGGCTATGGTAAACAAAGCTGCAATAAACATAGTTTGTGGCCTGGTTTGTGGTCAATTGGATAAGTGCTCAGGAGTGGAAGTGCTGGGTCACAAGGAAGCTCTATGTTTAATCTTTTGAGGAACTTCCATATTATTTTCCAGAGTGGTTGAACAAGTTTACATTCTCACCAATGGTATATTAGAGTTCTCTTTTGATGGCATCCTCAGCAGCACCTATTTTCTTAGTTGTGTGCAGTTATTATTCTTTGATTAGTAGAACTTTGAGAAAAAAGAGTATGTGGGTTTACATATTCTATAAGCAATCTCAACAAATGTTTATACACTTAAATATATGCTAGTAAAATTGATGGGATGCGTGCAGTTGGTAAGACTGGGTAATATTGGTACCCATTAACTGTCATTTTGAATAATATCTTCTGTCTCCAATTACTTAAAGGTAATAGACATATAATTAAAATAATAAATAGGGAATCGTTTGCTAATAAGCATATATAATAGTGAATAAGCATGTACATAGAAAAGCTGAGATTTGAATAAACTTATCAGAAATGACACTTGTGGTTGAATCATGTGCCCAAGTGTAATTTCAGTTGTCAAAACTAATGCAATTTTCTTGATATTCTAGTATTCTAGACATTGTAAGGCCCCATGGGATGACTTGCATTTTCCAAGAATATCCATGTCAAGAATGTCCAGTTGGAGATCTTCACATTTACCTAAAGGGATTTCCAAGGCTCTTGTAGGAGATTTTTTTCCTATGCCTTCTAGTCCTGGCAAAACCCCAGAGGCATTCAACTGGCTTACAACTGTATTTAAGGAAAGTTATCTAAACGATATTTTTCTAGATTGGGAAGTGAAGCCTTCACCATGAATCATTGTGGAAAGATTAGGGACCAGAGCTGCAGTAATATTTGTGCTACAATGTACTTTTTGAAAGCTTAATAATTTTAAAGGATCTCCATATTTTTAGAAGATATTGGTAAGAACAAATAATTTTATTATATTTAATATTATTTATAATGAACTTCTTAGATTTATAAAGTTTAATTTTTCTTAACTTGTGATAATTTTAGATTTAGTTTTCAAAATATGAAAATTATTCAGGATTGCATGGGAAAAAAAGAATTGAGTAAGCATATTTTATTCTCATGACAAAAGTATGGGTGACTAAAATATTTTTAAATTGATTGATTCCAGAAAAAGTGATCTGTTAACTGTTTATCCCCTCTGTGATGACTGGCTACATTCTAGTGAACTCTAATGACCAATGCTTCAAAATTATATTTACAGATTTACATAATTATAATAGTTATCTAAAAAACATTTTTGATTAGGATAATTACAATTTTGAATTCAAACTTAAAATTTATAAATTAAACATGAACTTATCTATATCTTTCTCCTAGATGCTATATATATGTATATGTATGGGTGCATGAATATATCTATGTATAATATAATCAAATATATTGTATACAGATATAATAATTACTCGATTGTGAAGATATATATTTACCAATATAAAAATATTGAATTAAACATTTAACAACATATAAATTTCACTGAGTAATCTCAGTAATCTCTCTTCAGTCTTTGTTTTTCAGAACTGAAGACCTATCTCTTCATTCTTTTGCTTCTTTGAACATTATTTTCACATTTGGCACTGTCATTTGTCATTTTTAGTATCTTTCCTTCTTTTATTTTTTGGCACTCAACTATCTTGTGTTCTCCCTGAACTTTTCTTCTATTACTCTTCAGAATGTTTTGGTTGTCTTTCCCCAGCAGGTTTTTTTTTATTTTAAAAATATCTTTCTTACTGTAAAGATACTGTACAGAGGGGTTAAAGTTACATGAGCAAGGTAATGAGTCCATTTCCTATGGAGCATTGTTACCCCTCCTTTGTTTTTCTCCTACCATCCCTTTTCTCCCCACTCCCCAACTCCTCCCTTCCCTCTCTAACCTCCCCCTCCCCACAGAGTTGTAAAGTTCGCTTTGAATATACTGTCTTGTACAATGTGTCATCCTGTATCCTTATTTCAGCATTTTGTTATTTCCCTTCACCTCCCCAAATCAGAAAAATGTATATACAAGATGCAGGACACCAGAATCAAATACAGTGACAACAGAGGTTGTACCAAGAATATACAAAGAAACAAAAAAAATCACAGAGTACATTATAAGTACATTAAAAGGAACAGCAACAAAGATAAAACCTCTTGTATCCCTATCTTGGGGTTTGTTTCAATTAGAATCAGGTTATATGGCCATATGTACATAGCTTTTGATCTCTTCTGCTTATCCTAGACATATACTAGTTACTGCAGATAAGGGAAATCATGGGACCTATGTTTCTTTGAGTCTGGCTTACTTCACTTAATATAATTTTTTTCAAGTCTTTCCATTTCCTAACAAATATGGGGCAATATTATTCTTTCTGATGGAGACATAGAATTCCGTTTTATATATACCACATTTGCTTGATCCATTCATCTACTGAGGGGCATCTGGGTTGTTTTCATATCTTAGCAATAGCGAATAGTGCTGCCATAAACATAATTGTGCTGGTAGCTTTAGTATGGCCTTGTTTGTGATCATTTGGGTAAATGCCTAAAAGTGGGATTGCTGGTCATGGGGAGCTCTATGTGGAGTCTTTTGAGGAACCTCCATACTGCTTCCGAAGTGGTTGAACAAGTTTACATTCCCACCAACAATGCAATAGGCTTCCCTTCTGTCCACATCCCCTCCAGCATCTGTTGTTATTAGATTTCTTGATGGTAGCGATTCTAACTGGGATGAGGTGGAATCTCAATGTTGTTTTGATTTGTATTTCTTTTATGGGTAGAGAAGTTGAGCATTTCTTCATGTGCTTATTGGCCATTCTTATTTCTTCTTCAGAGAAGTTTCTCTTTAAGTCTTTAACCCGCTTGTAAATCAGGGGGTTGTTTCGTTGAGGATTTGTTGTTGGGGGAGTTAATTTCTTGAGTTCTAAGTATATTTCAGATATGAGGTCATGTCCTTCACTATGGCTAGTGAAGATCTTCTCCCAATTTGTGGGCTTTCTATTGATCTTGCTAGCTATGTCCTTTGCCATGCAGAAGCACTGCAGCATCATGCCATCCAATTTGTCCAACCTTTCTTTGATTTGTTGAGTTTCTGGGTCTCTATTAAGAAAATTTCTGCCTGTGCCAAAGAGCCCTAGAGTTTCTCCTATTCCTTCCTGTGGTGTTTTCAGTGTGTCTCCCAGCAGAAGGTTTGTTGTCTGTACAAAGGTTTGAATTAAAGTAAGAAAAGAGATTTTTAATTGGCATTGGCTTTGACATAGAATGGGAGAAATCATCTAGCTAAAATGACAGGAACAGGAAGAAACACAGGAGCCAATAAACAGCCACAGTCACATCTCTTTTTTTGTAGCTTCTTTCTTTAATTTAACTTTATTGTAAAGGTGATGTACAGAGGGGTTACCGTTACATACATAAAAAAATGAGTACCTTTCTTGTCAAACATTTTTATCCCCTCCCTTGTTTTTCTCCCAGTTTCTCTCCCCCCACATTGCCTCTTTTACCTTGTAAAGTTCATTTCCAACATATTGTCTTGTGAGTGTCACTGTTGCATTGGTTCATTCTTTATCCTTTGGCTCACCATTATTTTTTTGTTTCCCTTCTCTTCTCCAAATCAGATAAACGTTTATAACAAGACACAGAGTACCGAAATCAAATACAGTGACAACAGGGGATAAACCAAAAAGGGAAAACAAACAAAAAGAACTAACTTGCACAATGGTGGGAATGTAGCCAAAAGGGAATGATACAACACTTTTGGTGGGAATATAAACTTGTTCAATCACTCTGGAAAGCAGTATGGAGGGTCCTCAAAAGGCTAAATATAGAGATCCCCTATTAAATAGCAGTCTCACTACTGGGCATTTATCCAAATGACCACAAACAAGGCTATGTTAATCTACCAGCACAACCAAGTTCATTGCAGCATTATTAGCTAAGGTATGGAACCAACCCAGATGCCCCTAAGTAGATGAATGGATCAAGAAAATGTACACAATATACACAAATAGAATATACACAATAGAATACTATGCTTCCATCAGAAAGAATGACATCATCCAATTCAAAGGGAAATGGAAAGACTCAGAAAAAAATCATATTAAGTGAAGTAAGCCAGACCCAGAGAAACATAGATTCCCATGGTTTCTCTCATTTGTAATAATTAATTCATGTCTAAGATAGTCCTAACAGATGAGCAGAATAGCTCAATAGCTATGTGCATATGACCTTATAAGATGATGCAAAGAGAAATGAATTCCAAGATATGGAAACAAGAGATTTTTCTTTGTATTTGTTGTTTTTAATGTACTGTGTGAAGTGATTACATCTCAATAACAGGAGGAAGATGAGCCCAGAAACAAACACTGTCAATGTCTTTGCAGGTGCAGGATATGTGTAGTAGGGTCTGGACACTTTTGTTTTCAGGAATTGGTTAGTTCTGTAAACCGATAACAGTTTTTGGAGTAAATGAGATGAAGTCAAGCTGTAAAAAGGGAAGGGATGGGACAGGAGGGGTGGCTGAGAATTTAAGCGGTGACATTGGTCAAGAGGCCCTGGATTCATAAACTGCTCTGTTGAGTGGCAACTCCTTGGTACAACTAATGAAAGAAAATAAAAATATTAAAATAAGTAAAGAAACATAGTTCTGATAACATGGTTCATTCTCAAGTATTCACTTTCTAGTCCTATTTTCTGACCTTTTCCATGTATGTTATTTCATTTCAGAAGACATCCTCTGGAGCTATGGAAATGGGAAATTCAACGTTTCTGAAAGAATTTGTTCTCACTGGACTTACACAACATCAAGAGCTGTGGCTCCCCTTGTTTCTAGTATTCTTGGTAATCTACCTGCTCACCATTGTGTGGAACTTTGGTCTGATTGCTCTCATCTGGAAGGACCCTCACCTTCACATCCCCATGTACATTTTCCTTGGGAATTTAGCCTTCGTGGATGCTTGCTTATCGTCCACAGTCTCGCCAAAGATGCTGGTGGACTTCACAGATGAGAGCAGGATGATTTCTTATTCTCAATGTATGACACAGTTTTTCTCCTTTGCAATCTGGGTAACTGCAGAATGCTTTCTCTTGGCCGCAATGGCTTATGATCGCTATGTAGCCATATGCAGCCCTTTACTTTACCCAGTGATTGTGACCAATACACGGTGCATCTGTCTAATAGTTTTGTCCTATATAGGTGGACTTATTCATGCTTCAATTTATGAGGTTTTATTGTTCAGATTAACTTTCTGCAATTCCAACATAATACAACATTTTTATTGTGACTTTATGCCATTGATTAAGATTTCCTGTACTGACACTTCTATAGATTATCTAATACTATTTATTTTTGCTGGCTTAATCCAGGTAGTTACGATTGGAACGGTTATTATTTCTTATGCACTAGTGCTCTTCACCATTTTACGAGCGAGGTCTATGAAAAGTGTGCGGAAAGCCTTCTCCACCTGTGGAGCCCATCTCCTGTCGGTGTCTATGTACTATGGAACCCTTTTCACCATGTATGTGCTCCCCACGTCTCAGCAAGCAGATGACCCAGACATGATAGACTCTCTGTTTTACACAGTCATCATCCCTGTGTTAAATCCAGTGATCTACAGCCTGAGAAACAAGCAAGTCATAGATTCCCTGAGAAAAACATTAAAGAAAACTTCTTAGTTCTGAAACTATTATATCTCCCTGTTTAGTATACACACTCACAAAAAATTTGCAGTTAGTTGTGCATGTTTTGAAATGTTCCAAAACTTTTTACCATTGTAAATTTCCTATCCTTGTTCAATTCTAATTTAAACTAACACTTCAAGCTATTTAATGATGTAAATTGGTACACTTAATAATTTCTCTAAAATATTAATATTTTAAATCAGAAAATATTCAGTTTAAAGCATCTATGAATGCTAAGTAATTACATAAAAGCATTTTTCTGGTATGTGTTCTTTATTGTGACTTTATTAATAGAAAAATTTCTAAAATACTGTTTCTTTCAAAATGACCTATGTAAAAGACCTATTTTATGGTTGGAAATTTTCTGTAAGATGGAAATTTATCACAAATATTCTATCTTGTTGGCAAGTTTGTGTTTATCCATCTTGGTTATGAGTCAGGAAATCTACTATTCTTCAAATCTTTTCTTCTAACAAATTATTTAATGATGAATTTTTGTTTTGTAAATATTCAACTAACATATGCCGTTGAGAAATAAATAGGACTTCGAATGCAATATTGAGAAAAATGACACAGTGAAAGTATGACAGAACTCTAAGGCTACTCTGTTTTGTTTGTCTAGATGGAGAGAGAGACGATGTGAGGTTGTTTATAGTGTCTTTGACCACCTTTGCAGATTTATTTTTTTAAGATTCATGCAATGTGAGAAGCTTTGCTCATTCAGAAACTAATAGTTGAAATAAAAGCATTAGGTTTACATGGACATTGAAAAGTGGCAGAAAAGGAACAATATATTCCACTTTTCTGGAATTAAAAAATATCCACGTGAACAGAAAATCAGAACCATCTCAGTAGTTACTCTAATCTATTACTGAAATATATTAACAAAGATCTAGTAATACTAAGAAAATGTGAAGCCATAGTACTCAGTGGGTATCTGTGAAAGACAGAAATGAGCATGTGCATAGGCCTTACTTGTGAAAAGCCTTAAATGCTAGGTTTCCTGTTATTTTATACACTCCAAGTTTAATCAATGAGTGTTTTCCTTTCAACCCTCACCCCTTTTTGATTGATACCAATCAGGACCACTCTGTAAAAAGTTTTCATATATGTACTTGGTAAAACTCTAGTAACTTATTTCCTCTGTCATATTATATAATCCTCTTCCATATTTTGTTCTTATACAGAAGTCTGATTAAGGAATATTATTGTTTCAGTAAGTTTAAATAATTGTTGTTGACAACCGATCATGTACATATGTAATAATTTAAATATATAAATATCTGAATATATAAATACAGATAAATCCCAATATATAAATAAAGATATAAAATATTTGGATAATTTAGTTTCCCATATGTGTGTACACAAGATATAATAAACTATGCAGTAGTGAGCTGTGAACTCGATGATTAAAGCATCTTAGGCAGGTGCTTTCCTGCTTGAATCATCCCTTGAGCCACTTGTATGTGATTGTTTTAAAATAGGTCTTACTCTTTACCTAGAGCCAGGCCTAAACCATGATCCTCCTACTTAGTTTTCCAGCAGTGGCTGGGAATGGCAGTTATGTTCATAATCCTTAACTTTTTATGTTGAGATGAGGTTTGTAAGCTTTTTTCTAAAAAAATTTATTTTTTTGCCAAGATGACTTCTAACTCTGATTCTCTTGAGCTCAGCCTCTCACAAAGCTGGAACAATAAGCACATGCCATTTCTTCCAGCTATTCTTTGAGATAATGTCTCATGAACTTTTTTGCCTGAGCTCAGTTAATGACCTCGATCTTCTCAAATCCTGCTCCTGAGTAGCTAGATTACCAAAATGAACCATTAGTATCCATTTAAGTGTGTGTTCTCCCAACTATGTTTACTCATGCTGAATTATTTGGAGTCCCTCTCAAAATAAATTCAAATGTATCTCTAGAAACTTTTTCTTGACTATTATAAATGAATGATGCAATCTGGACACACTCCCACAGACACTCATTTTGCTCATACAGTTCTCTATGTAGAAAATCAGCTCCTACTGCAATGCTACTCTTACATAACTCATTTGAAATTGAAAAGTTATATGTATATGTCACATATTTGATAAGCACTTAAAATATGTTCGAGAAATTTATTAGCCCAAATAAACAATGGACAAAAATGTGAAAAGACAATTCACTGAAGAGATGTATCTATACCAAATAACACCTCCAAGTCATGCTGGCTTCTCAGTTATATGTCAATGCGAATGCAAACCTCAGTGAAATGCCACTCAATGAATTCTTTTGAAAAGGTTATCTAAAGCAGCAATCTGTATTGCTATTGTTTTTTATTGTAAAGATACTATACAGAGGGTTACAGTTACATGAGTGAGGTAATGAGTACACTTCATCTTGAACATTGTTACCCCCTCCATTGTTTTCCCCCTACCATCCCCTCCCTCCCTCCCTTCCCCGAGGTTCTTTTTTTTTTTTTGATTGTTATTAAGTGATTACATAATTTCCGGAAATTCACAGTATTGTGGAATAATGATGCTCATTTAAAGTCACAAGTTCATTCTAACTTTCCTGCAGCAAATTGTCTATCACAGTCTGTAATATATAATGGGGCTCA
>NW_012267289.1:8788573-8809249 GCF_000151885.1 Dipodomys ordii | reverse complement strand
TTTTTTGTTGGAAGACTTTTGATAGCTTCCTGTATCTCATTATAGGATATTGGCTTATTTAATTGGTTAATTTCTTCTTTGCTCAGTTTGGGCAACTTGTATTTCTCTAAAAATGCATCCATTTCTGCCAGATTTTCTTCCTTTAGAGAGTATAGCTTTTGAAAGTAGTCTGTTAGAATTGTTTGGATATCTTGGGTAGGTGTTGTGATGTTTCCGGTTGCATCCCTAATCCTATTAATATGGGTTTCCTCTCTTCTTTTTTTAATTAATCTTGCCAATGGGCCATCAATTTTGTTTATTTTTTCAAAGAACCAGCTTTTTGTTTGGTTTATTTTGGTTATGGTTTTCTGATTTTCTAATTGGTTAATCTCTGCTCTTAATTTGGTTATCTGGCTTCGTCTAGTAGCTATAGGTCCCATTTTTTCTTGTTTTTCTAGCTGTTTTAGTTGCAACATGAGATTATTTACTTGGTCTGTCTCCATTCTCTTGATATGGGCACTGAGGGCAATAAATTTGCCCCTCAGGACTGCTTTTGCTGTGTCCCACAGGTTTCTTTGTGAGGTGTTTTCATTTTCATTGAGTTGTAGGAAATGCTTTATTTCTTCTCTGATCTCTTCTGTTACCCAGGCATTGTTAAGGAGTGTGCTGTTCAATTTCCATGTATTTGAGAAAGTTCTGCAGTATGCTATGTTATTGAGAGCTAGCTTGATTCCACTGTGGTCAGATAGGATACAGTGGATTATGTCGATCCTTTTGTATTTGCTTAAGTTCCTTGCATGAACTATGATATGGTCTATTTTGGAGAAAGTTCCATGAGCTGCTGAGAAGAATGGCATCAACATATTTTCAATGGTCAGAACTGCATTTGCCTGGAGTCAAAGGATATTTGCGATACTGGAATCTGTAAATGCCTGGCAGGCCATGTGGACTTGTGATGTGTGTCCAAATCCACCATGCTCAACAGAACAGCATCCCTGGTCTACAGGGATCCCTAAGGCTTTCTCATGGGAATTTCTCCAACCTTTTCTCTTCATGAGGAGGTACAATTGGGTAACTCTTGTGTTGAAGAACCTTTATATAAACATCTTTTTTTGTGTGTTTGGGGAATGAAACCTCCAAAATAAATCACTGTGGAAAGAATTGCTGCCTATGTTGGGGATATTTTTGTGCTATGGTGTTTTTCTATGATTAAGAAAGACTGATAACTTTGAAGGACCAAGACATGGGTAAGAGACAAATAGTTTCCTTCATATTGTTTCTAAAATGTTTCAAGTTCTATTCAAGTTATAAAAAAATTATATTTGGCTTGTAAGTTGTACATGAAAACAGCAACAATAAAAAAGAATTACCCATGTGTTTGATCTTTTTGGTTAGCTAGGAATACGTAATAAGTCTGAATTATTCTTTTTAACATCCTTTATTATTTTTTTAACCTAATGATGACCTGAAGTTTTGATAAAATGAAATATTAATTTTAAATACTTATAAAGTTTGAGGTCCTGATGATCGTTAGATAAAAAGATTTCCACTACAAATACTATTCTGTTTATTTTATCACACGGCCTGGTTAAAATTGTGAATTAACTCTTTACTCTTTTATACTTGTATCCTATGAAAATAATTTATTCATATGGATATTAATAGAGAAAGAATGGTATACAGAGAATACTTATTCTGTTTTAGTATACAAAAACAGATGTTCAATTTTAATTCCTTCAGTGATCTAGGTTCTCTAATATACACAGGATTTATGCATTTATTATTTTATTAAGTATATAGATGGACATATGCTGATAATCTTCTATTATCATGTGATTTGTGATTAAATGGAAGCAAACAATTACTATTTATAAGTTGAAATATTGACATCATATTATAGATATTACTATGTATATATCTCTATATGTTTCACCTATAATATAAGATATATATTATGCAGAATATATGATATAATAGGTGTGTGTAATGCAATTTTTGGCTCTATTTGATTCTCTTGAAAATATTGTGGAAAGAAATAAACTATAAAATCAATAAGATTTCTCAAGAAATTTAGTGCATACTATCAAATGTACATACTATCAAACCAAAATTTCCAGTCATATTTAAAATAAATGTTTATTTTAGGAAAATGTAGAAAACATAAAGGAAATATCAGAAATATATTTCTATAGGTTTGTTGTTACCTCCTCCTTTGTTTTTCTCCTACCATCCCTTCCCTCCCCACCTCCCCAACGCTCCCGCCCTTCCTGTCCCCTGCAAAGTTGTAAAGTTCATTTTCAACATAGTGTCTTGTACATTTTATTGTTACAATGGGTTGACCGGTATCCTTATATCAGCATTTTGTTATTTCCTTTCCCTTCCCCAAATTAGAAAAATGTATATACAAGATGAAGGGGAAATGTACTCATTACCTTACTCATGTAACTGTAACCCCTCTATTCAGTATTTTTACAATAATATATATAAATTAAAAAAGCATATTTCTATAGTAATGTATATCATGATTTACCGCAAGGGAAAATAGTTCTTATGACTGGAAAAATGTCAATGATCACCAAGCTTGGACCAGCATTCACACTCAAGCACTTAAGACCTGCCCTTTATTTTATCTTCAAACTTTCTGATGCTTACTTTCTTTGTATTCTGACTCCTTTTCCTACATCCATCCATGTTCTTATTACACTCTGCCTATTTCTCTTCAGGCTTTGTTTCCATTTTCATCCAAATTTCTGTTTCTACCTCTTTTGTGCTTTTTCTTACTTGATGATTTCCTCAAATTCTCCCTTAATTTGTTTAGCCTGTTGGCTTTCCTGTTTGTTTCTAATTATTCGGTGATACCATCTCTGGAAGCTAGTCTCACTATTGCCACTAAAATTTCTTAATTTTGGTCTTCAGTTGTCCTTATTAACTCCTGGTGCTATTACAGTGGTTATCTTCACTTCTAGCAATGGTCTTCACAGTGTCATTCACAGTGTGTATTCTCTCTTTAGAACTGGAAGCCTCAACTTTCCAGTAATAATATGCTGGTGAGTAATCCTTCTTCATCTTTAACTCTCATTAGAGCTACCTCTTTGCAACTGGACGGTATGTTTTGAATGGAAATTGGCTTTAACTTAGAAAATCTACTGGGATTGACATAATAATCAGGAAAGAAATATTCAGGAACAGAAGAGATCAGTCAATCAATATCCAAATTCAGGTTCTAACACACAACAGTTCCATGAGTGTTTTAAATGCTGATGAATTTCAAATGGGACTGAGTGTGAAAGCTGTGGAAGATGCAAGATGTTTATGTGGGAGTCTTTGCGATGTTGTTTTTGTTGGTAACAATTTTAGTATTTTAATATTTTTCTTCATTTCTTTATATCCCATCCAAAACTAATATGGGTAGATTTCAATCTAGATAAGTCCATTTATTGTTGATTCTAGCAGGAATAAAAAGTCAGTTTCTTATTCCTTGGTTTTTTTTTAAGATATGGAGAAAAGGAATTTTTATTTATTTTGTTTTTTTAATTTTTGTATTGTGAACATACTGTACAGAGGGGTTACAATTACATGGGTAAGATAATGAGTACATTTCTTATCATCATTGTAGCCTCCTCCTTTGTTTCCCCTTCCCATCCCTTCCCATCCTCCTCCTGTCTCCCCACCCAACCCTCCCCCCACCTCCCCACCAAGGTTGTAAAGTTCGTTTCGGACATGACAACTTGTACTTCTCATTGTTGCAATGGGCTTGGTTTTTACAATGGCCTTGAGCTTCTGCCTGAGATAAAATTAGGTAATAGAAAACGGACAGTGTTGGCCAAAGTGTAAATGAATGCTCATTTGTAAACTTTTTCCTTGTCTTTTTCTCCTTGCATGTTCAGAAATAGATAAGACTCTAGTTTCATCCTCTACAACATTTTTGTTGTTAAGCCTTCCTAGATTCATGCTATGAGGTACATGCATTCTATATATGTAGTAGATATTACTTGTAGAATGTTAGTATTGTATCAAGCTGTCCAATTCCTTGTTTTATAACTGTCTATTCACTAACTGATTCACTGTGTCACTTCCTACTGGTGTCTCTATTAAATCTTTTAATCTAGCTGTGTCTACCTCATAGTACAATCACCTTACATAAATTTAAATCATCTGGTGATTGTTTATAAAATCCAGATGAGTACAGTTTATTTTAAAAGTACTGAATCACTTTCTACTGAAATATTTCATAATATATATTTTTCATATATATCTCAAGACAGTTCTCATATATAATCTGGTTAAGAAGCTTTGAAAATGAAAGAACTTGTGACTAATCTTTCTGGTAACAATATTTCTTACCAGAAACCCATTTTATCTGCTATTTTCTGATTAGCTAAATATAATTTATAATATTTTTTCAATGCTTACACCTGTGTTAAGATTTCAACTAAGCAACTGGTGGATTAAACCTGTAATCCTGGATATGCAGGAGGCTGTGATCTAAGGATTGAGGTTCAAAGTCAGGACAGGGAAAAGATACTTGAGTGTCCATCTCTAATTAACCAACCAAATGCTAGATTGGAGGAGTGGCACAAGTAGAAGGATGTCAGCCATGAGCATAAAAAATGAGTGAGAGTAAGAGGGCCTTAGTTTAGTTAAGTCCAGCTATTGACACAGAAACAGACATAGACACAGACACACAGATACACACACAGAAATACTCAGACAGAGGGAGAGGGAGAGAGAGATATATACAGAGAAAGAGAGAGGGAGGGAGAGAGAAGAGGGGGAATTTCAGTGAGTTAAAAATCATGATTGTATTCCAATTAGATTAGATTTTTTTTCAGTGTTCAATTCACACTATCACCAAACACTTACAAATGTATTTTCCTTTGACATTGTCTTCATGACCCAGAGATAGGATTTTCTAAAACACCAACATTCTTTGTCTAGAGGACAATTTTCAGTCTTCAAACCTGTTTATTTGTGGTCACTTTGAATGAACAGGAATAAAATTATTATATCTATTAATCTCTGAAAATTTTCCCTCTAATACAATAATGGTAAATAAAATCAAATTTTCATTCCATTGAATGTTTGCCTTTATTTCAATTCTACTCCTCTAAGCATTCACTTCATAAGCCCTACTGAATGGTCTACTACTCATATTTCATCTTGTTGCAGGGGACATCCTGTGAGAACATGGAGAGGGAAAATGCAACGTTGTTGTCAGAGTTTGTTCTCATAGGACTCACACAACGACCACAGTGGAAGATCCCTCTATTCCTGCTGTTCCTGGGAGTGTATGTCGTCACTGTCATGGGGAACCTCAGTCTGATTGCTCTCATCTGGAAGGACCCTCACCTTCACATCCCCATGTACTTCTTCCTTGGGAGTTTAGCCTTTGTGGACACATCTATATCGTCGGTTGTGATTCCAAAGATGCTGGGTAACTTCTTAAGGAAAATGAATACTATTTCTCTGTCCCAATGCATGGCACAATTTTTTTTATTTAATCTCAGTGCAACTACCGAATGTTTTCTTTTGGCAGCCATGGCTTATGATCGCTATGCTGCCATATGCAATCCCTTACACTACCCAGTGATAATGACCAATAAACTATGCATCCGACTTATAGCCTCATCATTTCTAGCCGGGCTTTTCCACGGTTTACTTCATGAAGGTTTTTTGTTGAGATTAACCTTCTGTAATTCCAATGCAATACACCACTTTTATTGTGACATTATATCATTATTTAAGATTTCCTGTACTGACACGTCTATTAATTATATAATTGTTTTTATTTTTTCTGGTTCAATTCAGGTGTTTACTATTTTGGTAGTTCTTGTCTCTTACACACTTGTTCTCTTTACCATCTTAAAAAAGAAATCTGCCAAAGTCATAAGAAAGGCCTTTTCTACCTGTGGGGCCCATCTCTTCTCTGTGTCTTTATACTATGGGCCCCTTCTCTTCATGTATGTGCACCCTGCTTCTCCACAGATAGAGGATCAGGACATGGTGGACTCTCTGTTTTACACTGTCATAATTCCTGTGTTAAATCCCATTATCTACAGTCTGAGAAATAAGCAAGTCATAGATTCAGTGAAAAAAATCTTGAAAAGAAATGTTTAAAACTGTGTCCTAAACTATTGCATGGATGGATATAATTCAGAGAATCACTCTTGGAAGCAATTCTAGGTAAAATAGCCTGTGAGACCTATGTCTCTAAAATAACTAGCAAAAAAGCAGGGCTGGAGGAATGACTGAGTTAAGCCCCAATACAGAGAAATCATATTTTTACTGTTTCTCTTTTGTAAAAAAAATCCACAAAATAGCATATGTTTAATGTGGTTGCACTTTGTTCATTGTCTAAAGACTTCTGCAATTATAATATGTCTGGCATTTAATAAGGTAACTTAGAGGTACCTAAGAATAGTCTTTAAAATATCTGTATATATATTTCAAAAGCAAACCAGTAATTTTGTGACAATCCAAATTTTTCTAGGTGCATTAACAAATGTATTATCCTATAAAATTCTGTAATTAATGCCAAAAATATGTCATTGATATTATCCCAGTAATGTAACTTGGATAAACACCATATTTACTTGTATAGAGGAGGAACAGACCAAATCCCTGGAATGTGGCTAACTATCAAAGAGTCTCACATTGTACTCTAGTGGCAAGTGGCAGATTTGAGCTCAGGTATCACACAGTGGAATAATCAGAAAGGTAGAGATAATAACAGAACTATGACATGCCAAAATTGTAAGTGAGTGTTCTGTACCTATTGTGCCCAGTGCGGTTAAAGGCCTGAGGACAAGTCAGATACCCTCACTCTCCACAAAGTCTTCCTTGTACTTCTATTCCTGTATTTTCTAAAAATCTGAAAAGTTCCACTAATTCATGATATTAAGAAATTAAGCTGAAATTTAAACTGAAGGGAAATGTACAAAGAGAGAAGAAAATTGAAAGCAATGGCTCTTGGTTATCCTAGACCCTTTATTTTTTGTTAGCTTTAAAAATTAAAGTGTTGAAAAATCAGGAATATCTATGTATGTATAGTTGAAATGAGGGAGTGTTAAGCTCATTTTGTAATGATCAAATTATATGATGTCATAGTGTTCATGAAGTTTCTGAGAAAGATGTAAAAATAAACATTTCTATAAATTTATCCTGAGTAATATCCTTGATCATTAGCTTTTGACCCTCTCTGTGACTAGTAAAACCAAGCTCTTCACCTCTCCCAGCATGAAGATTCCATGCACAACTGAGGCATTTCCTGCAGAATCTACTCACCTGTGTTTTTGTAAAACTTTCAATATGTTTGTCCCCAACTTCCCAACACTCTCTTTCTTCCAAACATTGATGCCAGATGATTCTTTACAATTAAAGTACTAGTTAGATTATACTTTTCTTCATTAACAGTTACTGGATTGTCATTACTACCACTCTGTGTGCTTGAATGGTGTACATATACAAATATGTATATGCACATATGTGTGAGAGGATGTATTCAGTGAATATGTTGCCTATTTGTTTTGTGTGTCTGAGTGCCTTTTCTTGGGTCATTTCCAATGTAACTAGATTCATCTCATAAATTTCTTCCACAATTCTCCAAATGCAAATAGTACTGGTTTTATACCCAAGAGGGGCCCTGCATGACTTGTGGACCTACTTTACTCTCTCAGGTATTGGCTGTCATTCATTAGATCCCTTAAAAAATTCTTTAACCTGCTCTCCTATACAAAAAGCTCTACAGCTTTATTTATTATTAAAAGGATATATTTTATTCAAGACCTTACTAAAATATAACAGTGAGACTACTTGTAGGTCTTCCACAGAGTACCAAAGATCCAAAGACAAATGAAAAGATCACTCTTTAAAGCAATTTAATGACTGATATATGCCTGCTAGGCACACTTGACACTGCATCACAATTATTAATTGCAACTATTAATTGTAATTATTAATTCTCTTTGATGTTGTTGGTTGTGGGGCTTGAGCTTGGAGCCTTGGTGCTTTTCCTGAGCTCTTTTACTCAAGGCTCTATCTCTTTGAATTCAGTTTTGTGTTGGTTAAACGGAAATGAAAGTCTCATGGACTTTACTTCCTGGGCTTACTTTGAACCCTGGTCCTCGGATCTCAGTCTCTTGGGTAGCTAGAATTACAAGCCTGAACCACCGGTGCCTGGTTCACATTATTTCTCAACAATAAAATTTATTAAGTTGTATTCACTGCTTCATGCCTACTCAACTTGCTAACTTATGGCAGTCAAAACTATCATGAATTCAACTTCTTTTCATTAATACTTAGGTGTGTGTGTGTAGAACATGACAAAGTTTCATAAAGAAGCTATTAAATATTAATAAGAATACAACCCATACAAATATTTAAAATGTATCATTATTGCAGGATTCTAAAGCTCTACAAGATTAGAGCAGTTAATATACTTTGCTTTAGTTCCTCTGGGAGATACCCCTAAAGCCCCAGAAATACAAAATGAATTACATTCCAAGTGGCTGTTACTTTTTCTCCTTCATGACTACATGTATTTTCTTAAATTTCTACTGCTTCCATTGGAATGATGTTTTAAAGTTATCTGGACAATTGTTTTTTTTTTTTAGTAAGAATCAAAGACTAAATTCATGACATAAGGAAATGGAGTTTCTTCTAGACTAATGAAGGTTTATTCCTCATTGAGAATATTTCGAGATCATTTCTCATAGAAAGGATGATGTCTAATAGGAAATCTTATCCATTTTATCCAGCTATTTACAAAGCAGCTTGCTTTAATCTACTACATGAAAATACTAATAAAATGGAGTTATTCTGCATGTATTCTGAGTATATTAATTTCCTAACCTGGAGATATAAAGGAAGCTATGTATAGCTTTATGTATATAAATAAATACATATATATCTTTATGTATATATGCATATTTTAACATAATTTTAAGCTTTTTTTCTTTTTAGCATATCTGTAACAATATTATACAAAGCATACCCAAAGAAATAGCATGAATAATGTAATGCAAAGACCTATAAATTCAGAGTGATATTTTCTCAGTCTGAATTTAAAGTTAGCTATGATAAAAAAGAACACAGATATGTTTAAATATGTGCCAAGAACCTTCCAGGTATGCTTCCGTTCTTTATTCCTTTAAAAATCAAGGACTCTGAGCTGATTCCACAT
This sequence comes from Dipodomys ordii, assembly GCF_000151885.1. Lineage (NCBI taxonomy): Eukaryota > Metazoa > Chordata > Mammalia > Rodentia > Heteromyidae > Dipodomys > Dipodomys ordii. Next base: position 8,800,089 of record NW_012267289.1, on the reverse strand, counting down.
CTTGGGTACGGTAAATAGTGCAGCAATGACTGTGACAGTGCCGGTAGGTTTAGTGTGGCCTGGTTTGTGTTCCATTGGATAAATGCCCAGGAGTGAAAATGCTGGATCATAAGAGATTCTATGTTTAGTTTTTTGAGGAACCTCCATACCGCTTTCCAGAGGGGTTGAACAAATGCAATAGAGTTCCATTTTGGCCCATCCATGCCAGCATTTGTTATAGTTAGTTTTCTTGATATTGGCCATTCTTACAGTGGCAAGGTGGAATCTCAGTGTTTTGATTTGCAACTCTTTTATAGCCAGAGATGTTGAACATTTTCTCATGTGTATATTGACCCATTCATTAATTGTGTTGTTTCTTTGAGGGTTTATTTTTTGAGGGTTTATATTTTGGATATTAGGCCTTGTCTCATATATAACTGGTAAAAATCTTCTCCCATTTGGTGAGCTTCCTATTTTTTTCTATTTAACTTTTTTTAATAATAAAATATTTCAGGCTCTGAATTCTTTAGCTTGCTAACTATGTCCTTTGCCAGGCAAGAAACTTTTAAATTTGATCCAACCCTATCTTCCCAATCTTCTTTGATTTTTTTTTTTACCATAGCCAAGATATGGAATCAACCTAGATGTCCCTCAATGGATGAATGTAACAAGCTGTTTTGATTACTATGGCTTTGTAGTAGAATTTGCAGTTTGGTATTGCTATTACTCCATCACTGTTCTTTCAGATAAGGATTGTTTTTGCTATTTGGGGTGTTCTATTGTTCCATATGAATTTTGAGTTTGTTTTTTCTATTTCACTAAAGAATGAAGTTAGGAAATGGAAAGACTTGGAAAAAATTATGTTAAGTGAAGAAGCCAGGCCCAAAGAAATGTAAGTCCCAAGGTTTCCCTTATTTGCAATAACCCGTATAGTTCTGAGACAAGCAGACACAGTCAGATAAGTTGATATTAGGCAAAATGAACCCCAAGATAAGGACTCAAATGGTTTTTCTTTCTTGCTATTGTTTCTATTATATTCATAAGATTATTTCTTTTTTGCTTTGTATGTCCCTCCCCCACGGTATAACCCCTGTTTTCACTGTAGTTGATGTTGGTATAATTTGTGTAGGGGAAGGGAAAAAACAAATTGTTTAAATATGGATACAAGTGCATCCAATCCAACAATGAGATGTACAAGATGGAGGGAGAGGGGTAGATGGGAGGGCAGGGATGTTAAGGGGAAAAAAAAGAGGAGGCAACAATGCTTGATTAGAAATGTACTCATTACTTGCTCAAGTAATTGTAACCCCTCTGTAAAGTATTCTCACAATAAAAAAATTTAATAATAAAAAAAGAATGTGGTTGGGATATTGATGGGTATTGCATTGAATTTGTAGGTAGCCTTGGGAAGTATTGCCATTTTCACGATGTTAATCCTCCCAATCCAGGAGCATGGGAGGTTTTTCCACTTCTTTAGTTCTGCTTTAATTTTCTTTTTGAGGTTTTTAAAGTTTTCATTATAGAGGTCCTTCACTTGTTTAGTTAATTCCTAAGTATTTTATTTTTTGTGGGGCTATTACAAAAGGAGTTGCTTTCCTAATTTCAGCCACACTTTTCTCATTGTTGGTATATAGAAAAGCCATTGATTTTTGAGAGTTAATTTTATACCCTGCTACTTTGCCAAAATTTTGAATCAGCTTGAGTAACTTGGGAGTGGAGTCCGTGGGATTCATTAAATACAAGATCAGGTCATCTGCAAAGGGAGAATTTTACTTCTTCTTTCCCTATTTGTATCCCCTTTATGTTTGCAGCTTGTCTTATTGCTGTAGCTAGGCATTCTAATACTAGATTGAAGAGAAGTGGAAAGAGTGGACATCCTTGTCTTGTTCCTGAAGAGGAAATGGCTTTAGCTTTTCACCATTAAGTATAATGCTAGCTGTAGGTTTGTCATACACAGCCTTCATTATATTGAAGAATGTCCCATGGATTTCTCATTTCTCCAGAGCTTTCATTATAATGGGGTGTTGGACCTAATCAAATGCACTTTCCATGTACTTCTATCATCTTTGTTTCTTTATTCCTCCATCCTAACTATTGGCTGGTAAACATTTTCAACAGATTTCAGCATAAACTGATAGAGCTAGCTAGGCACATGTTTGGAATTTGTGCTGCGATTTATTATAACTTTAGGTTGGTATTAATTCCTAAAAAAGACACTAGATCTTTGTTCTTGTTAAAATTATGATTGAAGGAGTGCTACAAAATTATATAAGATGAAACATTCAGATGACTACATTTTACATGTAAAGTAAAAGTTTTCCTAAACATTCCAGGAATTTCACTTGTGCTGGAAAATAGAGATGTACAATAGAATATTAGTAATTTAAACAGAATTGTCTGAGGTGACTTTATATTTATAAATTCTCATTCTGTAAAAACACTATGGAACAATTTAAAATTTCCCTAGATTGTCTAAGTCTGCAATGCCCAGTAGAATGCTTTCCCTTTGTCCTATAGGAGCCCATTGGCTCTTGGGAAATTCAGTTCTCACTTGACTTTTAGCAAGAGTAAATGGTTGTACAAGTGGCTGAGTTTATTTTGAAGGCATATTTATAGAGTAACATTGCTTCAGCTTAGGAAATGAAGTCTCAGAGTGTACAATTGTGTTAGAATTGCTTCCTGTAATTTTGTCATGGCTGTGCTCTGTCTTTTATAGATCGTACCTTTATAAAGCCTGTTGCTTTTAAACTTCTCTACAATTTCTTCTAAGGTAGGAAAATGATTTCTAAAATACTCTTATTTGCATAGAAAGTTAATTCTTTTGTTGAGTTCTAGTGATTTAAGATTGCATTTACAGAATACTAGAATGGACAAGTGGAAAAAGAAAACTATAAGTTAATTATCTCTGTATTTATTTTCATGAAGAAAGAACTGAAATGTAAGAAAAATATCTAGCTAGGAAATTGATTTGTTCCTCTTAATTGTATTTTATTGTTTTTATTCTAACTGTAAAGAACATAAATAAATATGTGGTACCAAAACATCAAATTAAAACTTAGTTTAAAATTTCAACTATAACTTGCTTTATAAAATATCCTTCTTTCATTCTGTTTAAAAATCCTCATTCTGTTTAATTAAATGTATAATGAAAACTCTTAATGTATAATTTACATATTAACTTTTCTGCTGTCTATTTCATAAGCATTAGATCATTTGTATGCATATACACATGTATACTCATATACAAGGGATTAAATAGGAAATATCCTACTCTTGGTCTTCCCTGAACTTATGTTATAAATGATATTTATACACCAACTTTTAAATAATTTTGTGAATTAAAATTATATGGGAGTGAGATCACATCAAATTAAAATGCATTTACCACCACAGTATGTTATTTATTTATGAAGTCTGCTTTAGCTTGCAATCTTGGCTTAAGATTTTTGTGATAAAAGGTAATTGTTGAAAGAAAAGCACTTACCAGCCATTCTGTGCCTCAGGAAAATTAACATATAAGTTAAAATATAGATTAAGACAGTTTTCTTCAAGCACAATAGATTTTCAAATCAGAGGACAGAAGTTTATACTAAGTCAGTGTTCCACTAAAAAGAGAGATTCCTTTGTTTACTATAGAGAATGAGAAGGGGTATGTGTAGCTACAGTATTCTTTGGCTATATTGAAGATATATCAAGTTATTTGGAAAATGGTACAGATTACAGTGGTCATAGACATTGGAAACTCTGAAATCGCTCAGGCTTTACAGGATATTGAACTATAGTTCTCTCTGAGCATTTTCGTTTCTGCCATTGTGTCTGAGGTAACCATCCATCTGCAGACAATAAATCTCCAACTCAGGAAAATGTTTTCTCTATTCAATCACTTTGGCAGGTAATGAATTTATTGAATGAGTATTGGCGCTAACATAAAACTGAGGACTTTGGGGAAATCAGCTCTAAAAATAGCAAGAATAAAATGAATAGAAGCGATTACTGAGCAGAAACAAACAATCAAACAAAAAAACCTCATTTTTCAATCCTAGCTCTATGAAGGCTGCTGTTAGTGGTGATGAACTCTTATAAATATCAGCTATGTGACCAGATTCAATATTGAAGGGGAAATACATTTGTTTAATGTTCTTGCCTGTGATGCAATTCCAAAGTTCTCACTGATCTCTTTTTTTTTTTCAGTTTCCCCTCTTCAAATTCCAAATCGGTGGTGGGTTAATTTGACCAAGATTAGATTAATTTCCTTAACTGGGAAAGGGTCACTAATTGTTTATTGCTTGGTTTAGTCTTGTCACTAAAGTCTTGGTAATAACAAAAGAAAAGAGCTCTGAGCAATCCAGTAGCTTGCAGGTATTTTGTAATGTACATTTAAATAATACTTTGAAACAAATGGAACTATTTAACACAAGTTATACTTCTCACTTGTGATGCTCCAACACCAGCTTTCCATGTGCTGGTATTATAGATGTGAATAAGCATACCCAGTTTGAAATTTACTTATGTACTTTTTATTTCATTTTGTTCTACTTTGGGTACTTTTTGTTGTATAAAAGGTATGTTATTTTTCCTTTTATTATCATAATAACTCCTGAATCATTTATCTTATGATTGATGATGTTACACGAAGTGCTTGTCGCCTGGAATTTCAGAAGATGTACTTTCAATATATCCACCAAAGACCCCGAGATAGCAGTCTTATTTGTCATCATGTCACTGAATATCTTTCACTAATCATTCTCTTTGCATATAATATCACATAAGACCCTAATGATGCTATTCAGTGAAATTTTTTTATTTAATTTCTTCATCAAAAAATAAAAATAAAAAAATAATTTCTTCATAATTCTTATCACTACCAGCATTTTTTCACATAGGAATTAGGTACTTTACATGAAAGAGAATCAGTGTATCTATTCTTGCAGTAATTTGTCACTCTAAATTTTGGTGAATCTTTTAAAATTAATTATTTTATTTCTTTATTATCCTTAAATTGTTGTACAAGAGAGTTTCAACACAATGTGTCAAGGCTTATTGAACAATGTTACCCATTTTATCACCCTCTGCCATGCTTCCCAACCCTCCACATCTCCTAATTTCCCTAGCTTCTTGATATCTGATCTGGTTTGTGAGCCTAGGAAAATGGAGCCAGTTTCATAATATGTCTACCCCTTGTTTCTCCCCCTTGAAGCCCATTTTTATTAAGAACAATTATATAAATGATAGGTTATACATCCTAAAAGATTCACTACTGCATTAATACTATATGATAAATAAAATTGAAGCTCTTATGCACAGCTTTCAGCTAATTTTAGAGCCCTTGACTTAAAAAAAAGATCTTTTCCTTGACCATGCATTTGTCAGACTCAGGATAAACTTAGCATTTATTTGAAATAATTTTCATTTTTCTCTAAATGTTTTTATTTCTAAACATTCAATGAACTAAAATTTAAATTTTCTTTCAGCACTCCCAAGAGCTTCACTTATTGTAACATATTTAATTAATATGTGATTTTCTCATGAAATTTTATGGCCTATTTCCATTATTTTCGAACTATTTTAAATTCACAAGTACATCAAAATATTATGTTTATACTTAGTCTTTTTTTTTTTTGTTCTTCAGGGGATTGTAGCAGTGAGGACATGGAAAAGGAAAATGTAACTTCATTGACAGAGTTTGTTCTCATTGGACTGACACAACAACCGGAGTGGAAAATCCCCCTGTTCCTGCTGTTCCTGGTGATATATCTCATGACCATTATGGGGAACCTCAGTCTGATTAGTGTCATCTGGCATGACCCTCACCTGCACATACCCATGTACTTATTCCTTGGGAATTTGGCTTTTGTAGACACTTGGGTATCATCTACAGTGACACCCAAACTGCTGGTCACATTGTTAGTCAAGGACAAGCTGACATCTCTCTCCGAATGTTTGACACAGTTTTTTTCCTTTGCATCCAGTGCAACCATAGAATGTTTTCTCTTGACAGCAATGGCTTATGATCGGTATGTGGCCATATGCAAACCTCTGCATTACCCAGTGATTATGACCAATAGGCTATGCATCCAAGTAATTGTGCTGACGTTTATAGCAGGATTTCTTCATGCCATAATTCACCAGCATTTTTTAGTCAAATTAAATTTCTGTGCTTCCAAAATATATCACTTTTATTGTGACATTTTGCCTTTATTGAGGAATTCTTGTACTTATCCTTCAGTTAATTTTATGCTGGTATATTTTTTGGCTGGCTCAATTCAAGCATTCAGCTTTGTGACAGTTCTTGCCTCTTATACTTTGGTTATCTTTGCAGTCTTAAAAAAGAAGTCCATCAAAGACATAAAGAAAGCCTTCTCCACCTGCGGAGCCCATCTCTTATCTGTGTCTTTATACTTTGGTACTCTTCTTATCATGTATGTGCGCCCCGCCTCTTCACAGAGAGATGAGGAGGACATGATGGACTCTCTAGTTTACACTGTCATAATTCCTGTGCTAAATCCCATTATCTACAGTCTGAGAAATAAGCAAGTTATAAACTCACTGAGAAAACAATGGAAAGGAAATGTTTAGATGGCTTAGTGGAAGACATTTTTTCTTAACAAAATAAAAATTCATTACAATTAAGTATTTTATGCCATATGCAAAATTATAATTGAACATTAGACTTTATTATTGTTATTATTTATACAGAGGTTTTGCTGCCCAGGAAGGCCCAGGATATGGGATCCTTTCTTTTTTTTTTTTTTGGCAGTCGAGGGGCTTGAATTCTGGGTCGGAGCGCTGTCTATCTGCTCTTCAGCTCAAGGCTAGGGCTCTACCACTTGAGCCACAGTGCCACTTCCGGCTTTTTCTGTTTATGTGGTGCTGAGGAATCAAACCCATGGCCTCATGCATGCGAGGCAAGCACTCTACCACTGAGCCACTTTCCCAGCCCATTGTTTGTTTTTTTAAAAATAATCTTTAAGTAGTTCTACAAAGTAATTGTCATTTTAACAATGCAGAATACAACACATATTGATCGATGTTCCCATCTTTTAACATTCTCCTCCATCTCTCACATACCCATTCCTTCCTTCCTCTTCTTTTTTTAAGTTTCATTGTATTGTCAAGGTGATGTATAGAGGGATTACAGTTACATACATAAGGTAGTGAGTACATTTCTTGTCGAACTTATAACTCCTGCACTCATTTTTCTTCCACTTTCCCTTTCCCTCAATCTCCTCCAAGTTATACAGTTCACTTCCAACATGTCTTGTGAGAATCACTGCTGCATTGGTTCACCCTCTGTCCTTTGTCTCACCATTTTGTTGTTCTCCTTCCCTTCCCTAATTCAGACGAGTGTATATACATTATCAAGGATACAAAAATCAAATACAGTGACAACAGGGGATAAACCATAAAGGAAAAACACAAAAGAAAAATGAAACCACATAGCACATTAAAAACAACAAAGGAGGAGGCAACAATGCTTGATAAGAAATGTACTCATTATCTTTCCCATGTAATTGTAACCCCTCTGTACGGTATTTTCACAATAACAAAAACAACAACAACAAAGAAAAACTTGTTTCCATATCTTGGAGTTCATTTCCATTAACATCATCTTATATGGTCATATGTACATAGCTATTGAGTTATCCTGCTCATCTGCTAGGACTATACTAGATATATACTAATGATTACAAACTAGGGAAACCAAGGGATCTATGTTTCTTTGAGTCTGGCTTACTTCATTTAATATGATTTTTTCCAAGTCTTTCCATTTTCTTATGAATGGGGTGACCCAAGATTCTATGCTTCCATCAAAAAGAATGACTCTTCTTAATTTGTAGGCTGTATGATGAATTCTTGACTTTATTCTCCTTCTTCCCTTCTTCCCCTCTTCACTCATCTACCCTATTCCTCTTGACCTCATCCCATTCTTCTAAATACACCGGTCCTGCTATCTGCTTTTTTGAACTTTGATTTTGTCTTTCTAAGGAATTACATGATTCTACATGGTAGATTCTCTTTAAAATCTACCATGCTTCAGTTAATACATACACTTCCAACATACCCAATGTATTTACTTACAGGTTTATATGTGAAATCTCATGCATAAACCTGTATATCTCACATATAATGAGATACGTAAATGTATAAACGTATATCTCACATATAATGAAAGTCATACATCCTTTGTTTCCATGAGCCTGGAAAAATCATATTAAGTGGGATCATTTGTTTTCTGCCCCATTTTAGGTCCACAGGATGGTCAGAGGGACCCAGCAAGGGGCCAAGATTTTTCTTTCCTATGCAGATTTTGCACGTGTGGGCTAATAGTGTAGCAGGTTTCTACTGATGTTGGTCCAGGTTTTAAAAGATCTTTTGTGTTTAGGGCAAATGTATGTTACATTTCTCATTGTGTATGCAATCATGTATACAATCATATGTGTGTACCTGAATGTAAACATGCATATGAGCATCTATACACACATACATGTAAACGTGCATATAGTGGGCACCTAGACTGATTCTATATCCAGGCTTCTAAGAATAGTGTCTTGATAAACATGGTCACAGGTTTGTCTTATAGTGCTTCCTGTAGCTCTACTTTCACATATGCTCTTTTTTTCTCTATATATTTCTTATTGCAGCATTCAAAGAATCTCAGATAATTGTTTAATGAGTTTTCAACAAAAAACGTGTGGGATTTTCCTACTTTTTGCTAGGAGAGATTACATTAAAAAGAATTAAAAAATGAAAGCTCTCTATTTTAGGAAACTATGTATCACTTCTCAGATGTCCACTCTAATTTTTCAGTTAAGGAAAGTACGTCATAAATGAAAGATTAGCAACAAGTTCCAGAATGGTGAGACAAAGGACAAGAGGGGAACCAATGGAAGAGCGATATGCACAAGACAATACATTGGAAATAATCTGTACAACTTGGAGGGTGAGGGTTGTGGGGGAGGGAAAGTCGGAGAAAAATGAGGGAGGTGTTAACAAGTTTGCAAAGAAATGTACTTATTATCTTCTGCAACTGTAACCCCTCTGTAAAGCATCTTGACAATAAAATGTATAAAAAGAAAAAACCCAGTTCCAATATGAATATGCTTGTATCACTTCATAAAGTTTTTAAATGTCCTTGGGATTGTGGTAAACACCAGTCTCAGTTTGCCTCAAAACCCTGTGCAATCTTTCCTATGTCTCCTGTTTGGCCACACCTGACTCTTTCCTGCTTCTCTCTCTCTCTCTCTCTGTCTCTCTCTCTGTCGGTCATGGGGCTTGAACTCTGGGCCTGGGTGCTGTCCCTGTGCTCTTCAGTTCAAGGCGAGCACTCTACTGCTTAAGCCACAGCAGCACTTCCAACCTGCTTCTCTTTGTGCAGGAAAATTACAGTAATCATTTCTAGCTCCTTCAGTGAACGCTTTTGTTTGATTAGTTTATACAGACAACACAATTTTAGAAATAAAATTTCTAGTGCCCAAATCCACGCCAATTGGAAAAGAATGTGTTTATCCACAAAATCTCCAAGCAGAATTCTAGGTTACTCTATATCATATACTGTGTCTTTGTTTTCTTTCTTTTTTTGTTTATTTGTTTTGTTTTGACTCTATGGTGCTGGAAGTCAGGACCTTGCATTAGTAAGGTAAATACTCTACCACTTGACCCATGACCACAACCCTACTTGCTTTAGTATTTTGTCTTACATAGAGTTTTGCTTTTGTTTGAGGCTGGCCTTGAATCCAGATCCCTTTTCCTTAATCTGCTATAGAGCTTGTCTAGCCCCTCCAGACTTGGTTTATAATTTTTCTCATTGTCACCTTAAATTAGTGGAGCAAAGTAAATGCTAAGAGTATGATCTATAGATTTCATGATGATATGATGGGACACTGTCTGTCCAAAAGACTTGAGCTTGTTGATCTTATTAACATCTTGTTTACTTAGCTCTGAAAAGCCATAAATATCCAAACATTAGGAAAATTTATTTCGTATTTAGAATGTATAAAGTTTGCTTAATTATTTCAAAAGTGTCATTTCCTGGAGAAAATATGAAGTGATTTGTCATTAAAGAACAGCAGTATCATGTGGTGATAACAAGGAGAATGAGAACTCAGGTCATTGGCAGAAAGGCAAAAGAAAATTATGACAATCCAAGTGAGATATAATTAGAAATTTTCTGCTATTAACAAATTTAAATATATGAAACTTATTGTAACAGTTAAAATGTTAGCTACAGATGACATATGCACTGAATTGTGGCAAAAGGAAAAGAGAAATGAAGAGATAAGAACTGTGAGGTGATATTATACAGATATTATAAAACAGTAGAATATCAGTTATAAGAATAAAAGTGTCTATAGAACTCTGTGACTTCATGTTGACAATTTTAATTCATGTAAAACCCTGTGGAATAATTTGTAGTTCTCTCTAGCTTGTCCAATTCTACAATGCCCATTAGAGAATGTTTTGTCCTAAAGGGAATCCTTGAATCTCTGGAGAAAGTTAGTTCTTCACTTCTTACTCATTTGGCAAGAGTACAATGTTGCACAAATGATTGATTCCTGTTTTAAAATCGTATTTATAAACACAATACAGCTTGGGAAATGAATTTAAGAAATCAATGTGCAAGAAATGCTACATATATTTGTTATTGTTGTGTTATTTTTGCCTTTTATTTTCCTTTTTATAAGTGTCTACCAGTTTAAGTTCCTCCATAATTTCTTTCAAGGTATGGGTAAGAAAGAAATGGTTGCCATTATATTCATTATTCATTATATGCAAAGTAAAATAACTGTTTAATTTTTAACAATTTAAAATTGGGTTTACAAGATGCCCAAACAGACATGTGGGAATGGAAAACTATCAGGGAAGTATTATCCAATTAATTTTCATGACTAAAGACTTGAAAAGCAAAATAGCTGAAAAAGTTTGGTTTCTTCTTTCTGAGGTGATAATTTTTTTAAGATTATTGATAAGCATACATTAGTTGTATAAGGAGTTTCAGTATCAATTATATCCATCCATACATACAATGTTCCTTGATACAAATGATTTATTCCTTTTAATGAACTTTTCCTACCTTAATATAATTACCTTGTAGAAATTTGGTGGGCCAGATGCAGATTAAAACTGTGTTTAAAATTTTCAGTCCTAATTTCTTATGCAAGATGTTTGTCCTTTTTGTTGATTCTTATTAGGAGATTATTTGTTGACTAAAACACATAATCTGGTTAAAATTTTTAAAGATTTGTCAAATATTAGTTCTTCTAGCTATTTTGCTGACTTTCTAGTAATAAAACATACACATAGTCACAAACACACACAGACATACATATAAATATTGATAAGGAGATACACAGAAATGTTTCTCTATTGCTGTTTCCTACTTTATGATTCAAAAAGAAATACACACAAATGAAATTTGGAAAATTTTCAATTATTTTTGTGATTTGAGATTGCATGCATTGAAAACTATCTCAAGAATTAAAGTATAACAAGTCGTTATGTCAAAAAAAAGAACTTTACAACTTTGGCGGGGGGGGGGG
>NW_012267289.1:8782904-8786203 GCF_000151885.1 Dipodomys ordii | reverse complement strand
ACCACATAAGCAAAAAGAAAAAAGCCAGAAGTGGTGCTGTGGCTCAAGTGGTAGAGCGCTAGCCTTGAGCTGAAGAGCTGAGGGACAGCACCCAGGACCAGAGTTCAGGCCCAACGACCGGACCCCCCCCAAAAAAATCTATCTATCTGTCTATGTATGTATGTATGTATGTATGTATGTATGTATGTATCTATCTATCTATCTATCTATCTATCTATCTATCTATCTATCTATCTTTTTGCCAGTCCTGGGGCTTGAACTCAGGGCTTGGGCACTGTCCCTGAGATTCTTTTGCTCAAGTCTAGTACTGTACTACTTGAGTCATAACGCCATTTCTGGTTTCTCTTTTTATGTGGAACTGAGGAATTGAGCACAGGGCTTCTTGCATGGTAGGCAAGTACTCTACCACTAAACTATATTCTTAACCCCACAGTCTCTATTTTGTTGCTCAATCTGTTAGGAAAATCTGACATGCATGCGGCTTTGGGATCTCAACACAATAAAAATTATGTCTTCTTTTCTACTTCTGACTCGTTTCCCATCCTTGGAGTATATTTTCTATAAGAACAATTATAGAAAAGACTTTCATTATCTATCCTAAAAGTTTTAGTATGTGTATTATTCACTAATGTGAAGCTTAATGTTTGTCACTAAAGAATCTTTGTCCTTGATCCTGAATCCATATATCAGACCTATGAGATTATTATAACAAGGTAGGCTACATAATTTAATAAGTGCTTGAAATGGCCTTTATTTCTCCTTAAATGTATTAAATAATAAAAACTGAGTAAAGGAAATTAATTGATTTTTGATTCCAACAAATCCCTTCAAATAGTTTTCCATTAATTAGAGTGAATTTAACCAATAGACAATGTTCTTATAAATGCCTGGTTTTATTTGAATTCATCTCTATTATTTTTCATTTCATACATGTTTCAAGAATGGTCTTACATTTAATGTTTCCCCTTCAGGAGACAACTAGGGAGAACATGCAGAAGGAAAATGGAACATTGCCGACAGAGTTTGTTCTCACAGGACTTCCACATCAAGCACAGTGGAAAATCCCCTTGTTCCTGGTGTTCTTGATGATATATCTTATCACCATTGTGGGAAACCTTGGTCTGATTGCTGTCATCTGGAAGGACCCTCATCTTCACATCCCCATGTATTTATTCCTTGGAAACTTAGCCTTTGTAGATGCTTGGTTATCATCCACAGTGACACCAAAGATGTTGGTCAACTTGTTAACAGAGAATAATATGATATCTTTTACTGAATGCAAAATACAGTTTTTTTCCTTTGTAGTCAGTGTCACGACAGAATGTTTTCTCTTGGCAACAATGGCTTATGATCGCTATGTGGCCATCTGTAAACCTTTACTTTATCCGGTGATTATGACCAACAGCCTCTGCATCCGGTTAATGGTTGTGTCAGTTATAGGAGGATTTCTTCATTCCACACTTCATGAATGTTTTTTATTTAGGCTTACCTTCTGTAATTCTAACATCATACATCACTTTTACTGTGATGTGATGCCATTACTAAAGATTTCCTGTACTGATCCTTCTCTTAATTACCTAATTATTTTTATTTTCTCTGGCTCAATACAAGCATTCACCATTGGGACTGTTCTTGCTTCTTATACATTTGTGCTCATTACAGTCTTAAAAAAGAAGTCTGCCAAAGGCATAAGGAAAGCCTTCTCCACCTGTGGAGCCCACCTTTTATCTGTGTCTTTATACTTTGGTTCTCTTCTCTTTATGTATCTGCTCCCTGCATCTGCACAATCAGATGATCAAGATATGATGGACTCTCTATTTTACACTGTTATAATTCCATTGTTAAATCCCATGATCTACAGTCTGAGAAATAAGCAGGTCATAGATTCAATGACAAAAACATTCAAGAGAAATATGTAGAGCTCATACTGAAAAGACTGATAACTAAGGAAGAAAATAAATAAAAACATTTTATAAGGTTGCACATTATTAAATGTAGTTTTTGTAAAAGTGTTCTTTTAACCAAGACAGTCACAGATTCATTGAAGTTAAATTTGAGTGTTTGGTTGTATATTTGAAAAACTTCAAAATTACAACTATAGCACTTGGGAAAAAACATATATGACATATGTATCTCCCCCTACTCCTTTCTCTCTCTGTAACTGTTTGTGTGTGTGTGTGTGAGTGTGTGTGTGTGTGTGTGTGTATGAATTTTGGCTAAGGTTGGCCTTTAATTCACAATCTTGCTACTTAGCTTCTGATGTTGAACCATGATAACAATCTCTGTTCTTTTTTGTGATGCTAGGAATTGAATTTGTGGCCCAAATGAGTAGCTAGGAATCCAGGGGTAAGTGAACACAACAAGCCCCCAGGCTTTATTGTTTTTTTCAGACTTGTAGGACCATTCCTACAATTCCTACATTCCTAATGTTAGCAGGGGTTTTCCCACTGTTCCTGGATATAGCTTTTAAAGGAATTTTTGCTATTTTTTTAAACATACTGGACTTGAGGAACAAATGATTAGTTTATACCAGGGAATGTTACATTTCTTCTGTTAGGGTCATAATCCTTTATAGACATCCTGGCCTTGTGAAATGATTTCAGTGTTCTTCTTGACTTTAAACATTTCAAGAGTTTTTTCTTTTTCTGATTCTGGTTGTTCTTCCTCTCTGCTTTGGTTTACAAAAATTTCAGTATCTGCAGAGCTGCATGATCTGGGCACCAGCGGACCTGGACTGACCCTATTCAGTCTTCCTGGCTCACTCCCATGTTCAGAACTTCCTGTTCTCTAGGTTATTAATGACTTAAGTCATTAATAACTAATATGTGCCCTCATGTATTTCCATAGGAAATCAAGAAATGTAAAGAGCATAATTAAATGAGATAGCAAATAAAATCACTTCACAGAGTTGCATATTTTCATTTCAGTTGGTGAATTTATTAAGGTTTAAGATCATGTAGGCCCTCTGATCAAAACATTGGGATGATGTTCAGGGTGAGCTAGATCAAAGGAGATTAACTGACCAGATGTTACAATTGAATAAAAATTATTAAAGATTATTACTCTAAAATCACATAACAAAAGTATTAAAGTTAGAGTTGTGCTTTGAACTAGGTTATCTCACAATGTTTATTTACTTCTTTCTTTGATATAGGAGATAAATTTTGCCCAAGAAGTGACATTTCAAAAAAGGTGTTATGCACTGCTGGAGGAATATCAATACCAAATTTCAAACTCTACTACAAAGCCATAGTAATCAAAACAGCTTGGTACTGGCATAAGAACAGACCTCAGGACCA
>NW_012267289.1:8655204-8781479 GCF_000151885.1 Dipodomys ordii | reverse complement strand
AAGGAGGAGGCTGCAATGCTTGGTAAGAAATGTACGCATTATCCTGCCCATGCAGTTGTAACCCCTCTGTACAGTATGTTCACAAATAAAATAAAATAATAAAAAAAAGGTGTTATGAAGTGCTATTGAATGATGTCAGTCTTTCTGGAATTTCTTCTTTTCATTCTGCAGAAGTCTGACATCACTATGGAGAGTATGATATTAGTCCCAGACTGTCCAGAACAATTTTGTGTATAAAGTCTAATCAGAAGTTTTCTTTTTCTCTCATTCCTTTTTTTGTGTGTGCTGGCACCATGGCATGAACTGAGGGTGTAGGTAGTGCTTCTGAGTTGTTTTTGCCCAAAACTAGAGCTCTACCACAAGAGACACAGCTCTATTACTTGCAGAAATAAGTCACACAGACTTTCCTCCACTGGCTGGCTGGCTTTGAATCATGATCTTCAGTTCTTGGCCTCCTATAAAGCTCAGGTTACAGAAGTGATGTACAGGGTCCAAGCTAGGAAGTCCTTTTAAGACAAGATACACTATTGATTACTCAAGGTAGTTATTATACAATAAATTAATTAGTAAAATGTTTTATTTCTCTAGCTTAGAATTAATAAACACTTTTTCAAAATTGCTTATGTGTTTATGAGCAATAGTTATATAACCTCTGAACAGTTTATTAGTTGCTGGGTGAAGGTGGCTCATTCCTGTAATCTAGCTACTCAGGAGGGTGAGATCTGAGTATTGTGGTTCAAAGCTACCCCAAGCAGGAAAGTCTGTGAGACTGTTATCTCTAATTACCTATCCCCAAACCGAAGTGGCACTGTGACTCAAGTAATAGAGCATTCACCTTGAGCTGAAGAGCTCAGGGACAGTTCCTAGGCCCAACGTTCAAGCTCCTCGACTGACCATACACACACACACACACAAGTTCATTAGTTAGTAAAAGGTAGTTTATTACATTCTATGAAAATCAGAATGCAAAGATCTTTGATATGAGCCAGAACATCCACAATCCACCATATATGATTTTATAACTTTTTAAAAATATTGAGACATTAATATAATATCTTAACATTTATTTTCAAAAAATTCATAGACACTAGGACTTCCTTGGTTCTCAGGCTGTAGACCATAGGAATTTTTAAAATTTAATTTAATTCTGTTGTAAAGGTGATATACACAGGCGTTACAGTTGCATCAGTAAGGTAATGAGTACATTTCTTGTAGAACATTATTACGCCCTCCCTGGTTTTTCTCCTACTATACCCCCAACTACTCTCCCCAAAGTTGTAAAGTTCATTTTCAACCTAGTGTCTTGTGAGCATCATTGTTGCACTGGTTCACCCTTTGTCCTTGTTTCAACATTTGGTTATTCCCCTTCACTTCTCCAGTTCAGATGAACATATATACATATACATATATATATATATGTACACACATATCACACACATATATATATACATCTATATATATGTGTGTATATATATAATATATATATGTGTGTGTGATATATATATCACACATATATATACATCTATATATGTGTGTATATATATAATATATATATATATATATATATATATATATATATATAATACCCAAGATACCAAAATCAAATACAGTGACAACAGGGGACAAATCATAAGTTAAAAAAAACACAAGAGAAAAAAGAAATCACATAGTACATTAAAAACAACAATAAAAAGTGGTGTGTGGCTGAAGTGATAGAGTGCTCACCTTATGCTGAAAAGCTCAGGTACAGTGCCCAGGCTCAGAGTTCAAAGCCCCATGACTGATCAAAAAAAAGAAAAACAAAGAAAAAAAACTCTTGTTTCTATATCTTGGCGTTCATTTCCATTAACATCATCCTATATGGTCATATGTACATAGCTATTGAGCTATTCTATATGCTAGGACTATACTAGATATATACTAATTATGACAAATGAGGGAAACCAAGGGATCTCTGGTTCTTTGAGTCTGGCTTTCTTCGTTTAATATGATTTTTTCCAAGTCTTTCCATTTCCTTATGAATGGGGCAACCCAAGATTCCATGCTTCCATCTTCTTAATTTGTAAGGTGTATGATGAATTTTTGATTTTATTCTCTCTCTTCTCTTTTTTACTTATCTTCCCCTTGACCTCACCCCTCTTCTTCTAAATACACCAATGCTGCTGTCTACTTTTTTGAACTTTGATGTGCTCGCCTTGAACTGAAGAGCTGAGGGACAGCGCCCAGGCCCAGAGTTCAAGCCCCATGACCGACCAAAAAAAAAAAACGATTTTGTCTTTCTAAGGAATTACATGATTTAAATTCTCTCTAGAATCTACCATGCTTCGGTTAATGCATACACTTCCAACCCACCCAACGTATTTACTTACAGGTTTATACGTGAAATCTCACTGTCACATATAGTGAAAGTCATACATTCTTTGTTTCTCTGAGCCTGGAAAAATCATATTAAGTGAGATCATTTGTTTTCTGCCCCATTTCAGGATCACAGAATGGTCAGAGGGACCCAACAAGGGGCCAAGATTTTTCTTTCCTATGTAGATTTTGCATGTGTGGGCTAATAGTGTAGCAGGTTTCTACTGATGGTGGTCCAGGTTTTAAAAGATCTTTTGTGTTTAGGGCAAATCTTTGTTACATTTATCATCATATATACAATTATGTATACAATCATATGTGTGTATCTCTATGTATGTGTGCATACAAACACACATACACACATACATACAAACATACATATGGTGGGCACCTAGGTAGATTCTATTTCTAGAATAGTGTCTTGATAAACATGGTTACAGGTTTGGTCTTATAGTGATCACTGTAGCTCTACTTTCACATATACTCTTTTTTTTCTCTCTACATATTTCTTGTTGCAGCATTCAAAGCATGTCACATAACTGTTTAGTGCCTGGGATTTTCCTACTTCTTGCTAGCAGAGATTACATTAAAAAGAATTCAAAAATGAAAGCTTTCTATTTTAGGAAGCTATGTATCACTTTTTAGATGTCCACTCTAAATACTCAGTTAATGAAAGCATTTCATAAATGAATGTTTAGCAACAAGTTCCATAGTTGATACTCAAAGGGAAACATGAATATGCTGGTATATCATCATAACGTTTTCAAATGTCCTGGAAGTTGTAGTAAACACCAGTGTGAGTTTGCCTCAAAGCCCCATGTAATCTTTCCTGTCCTTCCTCTTTGGCCACACCTGACTCTTTCTTGCTTCTCTTTGTACAAGAAATTTCCAGTAATAATTTCTAGCTCCTTCAATTAACAGTTTTGCTTGACTAGTCTACACAGACAGAACAATTTAGAAATGAAATCTCTAGTGCCCAAATCCATGCTGAGTGATAAAGAATCTGTTTATTCACAAAATCTCCAAGCAGAATTCTAGGTTACCTATATGATATCCTTTGTCCTTGTTAGTTTTTTCTTTCTTTGTTTTGTTTTGACTTCATGGGGCATGAAGTCAAGACCTTGGGTCAGTAAGGTAAATACTCTGCCACTTGACCTATGACCACAACCCTACTTGCTTTAGTTATTTCTCTAACATATAGTATTGCTTTGGCTTGAGGCTGGTCTTGAATCCTTAATCTGCTCTGTAGCCTGTCTAGTCCTTTAGGCCTCTGGTTTGTAAGTTTTCTCATTAAATGTCATCTTAATTGTGGAGGAAAGTAAATGGCTAGAATATGATTTATAGATTTCATGATAATCTGATGGGTTTGTCTCTTGAATAGACTTAAGCTCGTTGACCTTATTAAAATCAGGTTTACTTAGCTCTAAAAAACCATAAGCAATCAAAACATTTAGAAAATATACTTGTATATATACTTGTACATAGAATGTATTAAGTTTGCTTAAACATCTCAAAAGTGTCACTTGGAGACGATATGAATCCAGTAGAATATCAATTTATAAAATAAACCTGTCAATAGAATTTTATGACTTCATTTTGACAATTTCAAATCTTGTAAACCCTGTGGAATAATTTCTAGCTCTCTCTAGATTGTCCAATTCTGCAATGCCCAGCAGAGAATGCTTTGTCCTAAAGGGAATCCCTGACTCTCTGGAGAAAGTTAGTACTTCATTTCTTACTCATTTGGCAAGAGTACAACATTGCACAAATGATTTATTTTTGTTTTAATATCATATATAAACACAATACAGCTTGGAAATGAATCTTAGAAATCAATGTGCAAGAAATGTTACATATATTCATTCATGTTGTGTTATATTTGTCTATTATTTTCTCTTTTATAAGTTGCCTGCCAGTTTAAATTCTTCCACAATTTCTTTCAAGGTATGGGTAAGAAAAAAATGGTTTTGCTCATATTCATTATTCATTGTGTGGAAAGTAAAATATCTGTTCAATTTATAACAATTTAAGACTGGATTTACAAGATGCCCAAACAGAAATAAAGGAATAGAAAACTATCAGGGAAGTATTTATGCACATTATTTTTAGGATTAAAAACTTGAAAAGCAAAATAGCTAAAAAAGTTTGGTTTATTTTTTTGAGGTGATAATTTTTTAAAGATTATCAATATATTAGTTGTATAAGCAGTTTTCATGATCACATTCATCTATACAATGTTCCTTGATGCAAGTGATTTATTCCTTTTAATGAACTTTTCCTACCTTAATATCCTAATTATCATTACCTAGTAGAAATTTGGTGGACCAGATGAAGATTAAAATTGTGTTTAAAAATTCAATCTTAATTTTAATACAAGACGTTTGTCCTTGTTGATTTTTAAATATATTTTTATTGTAAAACACTGTACAGAGGGGTTACCGTTACATGAGTAGGGTAATGAGTACACTCCCTATTGAGCATTGTTACCTCCTCCTTTGTTTTTCCCCTACCATCCCTTCCCTCTCCACCTTTCCTTTTGTTGATTCTTACTAGAAGATTATCTGTTGAATAAAACACAAAATCTGGTTACAATTTTTAAAGTTTTGTCAAATATTAGTTCTTCTATTCTTTCACTGACTTTCTGGTAATGACAACAGCACCATACATATGCACAAGCGCACACACGCACACAGACATACACATAACTATTATAAGGAGATACACAGAAAATGTTCCTATACTGCTCTTTCCTACTTTATAACTCAAAATGTACTACACACAAATGAAATTTGGAAAATTTTCAATTATTGTGTGATTTTAGATTGAATGCAATGAAAATTATCTCAAGAATTAAAATACAGGTCACTACCTTAATTACTACTGGCTATCTGTAAAACCTGTTTCATTTTGCTGTCTTGGCTCACTGTTTTTCTGAAGTAAATGGTGAAAGTAAAATGACCACGTCTGAAGCTGTGAAATAAGAAAATTGAAAACTTAGTTAAATATGTCAACATAATTTTATATAAACATTATAGACTGGCAAACAACAGTCAGATAATAAAACATGGAAGTGTTCTACTGGGATGAAGAAAGTATTTGATAACACTTCTGAAATAGGAAGAGGAGATGTAGATGCAACATCTTTTGAAGAACAGGAAGGTAAATAAATCAAGCATTGGGAAAATAGTGCAGATTAGATACTTAAAGTTTTTGTCATGTTCCTGAATTGTCCACGTCAGAAGTAAACTGGGTCTTGTGAAATTTCTTAAGCCTTGCAGGATATTGGAAATTTTTTTCCATCCTGCAGTTCCAGGCCTTGACATAATATCTTTCAGGAAACACACCCTGAAATGGCAAATTTCTAAGTGTCATAAGGGACTTTTTCTCTCTCATTGGCCACAATGCAGTAAATGAATTTATTGCATGGGTTTATCTCTATTTTAGAAAGACTGAGGACATTGAGGGTATCAGTTATAAAAAACAGGCAGCAGCAACAAAAGGAATTTAGGTGGCCACCCTTCAGACAAATATTCACTCACCAACACTGGATCTGCTCACCTCCTTAGGTCATAGCTCATACCAGTTGTTCCATTGGTATACGTGGGCAACATCTACTGATATCTAGGTATCTCTACTAGACATGTAATTAAAAAAAATTCTGCTTGGTCTCTAGCCCTTTGTCTTCAGCTCTTTAAATCCCAAATCTATGGTGGGTTGGTCTGATTGACTAAACCTATGCTTTGCTTACATTTTAATTATCTTTACATAGTTGTACAAAGGAATTGACATTTAATGACATTTAGGAATGAAATAAATCTTGATCAATGTCACTCCATCTAGGTGTAATAGGGATAAAATTTGTGTTCTGAGCTCTAGAAAATTATTAGTCTCTGTGCCATCACCATTTACGTAGTTGGAGAAAGGATCCATTTCCTTCTAGCTAGTACATTGCTTCCATATCCTTCATATTCTGTTCTTAAACAAATGTGAGATGGGTCATACTATATAGGACAGTTTAGGGACTTGTGATCCTCCAATCTCTGCCTCACACATGCTGAGATTATAGACATACCCAACTACATCTGTTTTGTAATCTGTTTAATAACACCTCATAATTCTTATCTCTTCACTTCTCTTTTTCTTTTGCCAAAACTTAATGCATATGTCATCTATAGCTAACACTTTAACTGTTACATTGTTTCATATAATTAAGTTTGCTAATAGTAGAATTTTGTTAATTATATTTCACTTGGATTTTCAGTTTCCTCTTGTATTTCTGAGAAAAACACTAGTTCTCATTTTCATTCTTTTTAAAATATATTTTACTTATACATTTTAAATATATATTTATTGTAATGATACTGTACAGAGGGATTACAGTTACATGAGTAAGGTAATGAGTAAATTTCATATTGAGCATTATTACCTCCTCTGTTTTTCCTCTACCATCCCTTCCCTTCCCACCTTCCCAACTCTTCCTACCCCGCCCAAAGTTGTAAAGTTTATTGTCAATATAGTATCTTGTACATCTCATAGTTGCAATGGGTCAATCTGTATCCTTATTTCAGCATTTTCTTATTTCTCTTTCTCTCCCCAAATTAGAAAAAATGTATATAGAAGATGTAGGGTACTGGAATCACTATCCTTTTTTTGGGGGGGGGTCTGGTCATGGGGCCTGAACTCTGGGCCTGGACACTGTCCCTCAGCTCTTCAGCTCAAGGCTAGCACTCTACCACTTGAGCCACAGCGCCACTTCCAGCTTTTTTTCTTTTTGCCTATGTGGTGCTGAGGAATCAAACCCAGGGCCTCAGGCATGCAAGGCAAGCGCTCTACCACTGAGCCACCTTCCCAGCCCCATATGGTACTGGAATCAAATACAGTGAAAGCAAGGGTTACATCATAAGGAAAGAACATACAAAGGGAACAAAAATATCACATAGTACATTATAAGTACATTAAAAACAACAGCAACAAAGATAAAAACCTCTTGTGTCCCTATCTTGGGTACATTTCAGTTAGCATCATCATATATGGCCATATGAACATAGCTTTTGACCTCTTCTGCTTGTCCTTGACATATACTGGTTATTGCAGATAAGGGAAACAATGGGACCTATGTTTCTTTCTTATCACCATGTGACACTGCTAATTTTCAATGGAAAATTTCTTCACATCAAATGTATCAAGGATTCCTATTGATTTTCCAAATTGAATACTTTTCAATTAATTTCTTTTTGTTCCTCTTCACACCTAATGTTTCCTTGGGGCTTGACTAAGGTCTTTGCACATCTATGAATCCTTTATGTAGCATTTAAAAATGTATTTCTATAGTGTATATTTTAACAATACATATAATTATCCCTCACATTCTGTATTTTGTTGATCAATCTGTTAAGAAAATTCTGATGTGCATGTGCGGTTGGGATCTGAAGACAATATAAAAAATGTTTTCAGTTCTACTTCTGACTCAAGTTTCCCATCTTTGAAGTATATTTTTTATAAGAAAAATATATAAAAGATTTTCATTGTCTGTGTTAAAAGTTTTAGTATGTATATCATATACTACTTATTTTTTGTCGGTCGTGGGGCTTGAACTCTGGGCCTGGGCGCTGTCCCTCAGCTCTTCAGCTCAAGGCGAGCACTCTACCACCTGAGCTACAGCATCATATACTAAAATGAAAGTTAAAGTTTGTCACAAAGATTTCAACTTTAAAGAATCTTTGTCCTTGATACTAAATCCTTATGTCAGACTCATGAGATTATTATTACATAATATTCTACCTAATTTAACAAATGCTTAAAATGTCCTTTCTCTTTAAATACATCGCCAACTCCTCCCTTTCTTCGTCCAAGTTGTAAAGTTCATTTTCAACATAATGTCTTGAAGATCTTATTCTTACAATGGGTTAACCTATATCCTTATTTCAGCATTTTGTTATTTCCTTTCCCTTCTCCTAATTAGGAAATTTATATACAAGATTCAGGGCACCAGAATCAAGTAGAGTGACAACAGGGGTTATATCATAGAGAGAAGAACATAAAAAAGAAACAAAAAAAATCACATAGTACATTAAAAATGCCAGCAAAAAAGAAAAATCCTCTAGTGTCTCTATCTTGGGGTTCTTTTCACTTAGCATTATCTTATATGGTTATATGTACATAGCTTTTGATCTTTTCTGCTTGTTTCGTATGATAAAGAAAATATTGGATTTTTTGATTCCATCAATTCTCTTAAATACTTTCCATTCACTATAGTTAATTCAACAAATATTGACAGCATTCTTATAAATGCCTAGTCTTATTCTAATTCATCTCTATTATTTTTCATTTGATAAACATTAAAAATGTTCTTACATTTAATGTTTCCCCTTTCAGGAGACAACTAGAGAGAACATGCAAAAGGAAAATGGAACATTGCTGACAGAGTTTGTTCTCACAGGACTTCCACATCAAGCACAGTGGAAAATCTCCTTGTTCCTGGTGTTCTTGATGATATATCTTATCACCATTGTGGGAAACCTTGGTCTGATTGCTGTCATCTGGAAGGACCCTCATCTTCACATCCCCATGTATTTATTCCTTGGGAATTTAGCCTTTGTAGATGCTTGGTTATCATCCACAGTAACACCAAAGATGCTGGTCAACTTGTTAACAGAGAATAATATGATAACTCTTACTGAATGCAAGATACATTATTTTTTCTTTGTAGCCACTGTAACAACAGAATGTTTTATCTTGGCAACAATGGCTTATGATCGCTATGTGGCCATCTGTAAACCTTTACTTTATCCGGTGATTATGACCAACAGCCTCTGCATCCGGCTAATAGTTGTGTCACTTATAGGAGGATTTCTTCATTCCACATTTCATGAATGTTTTTTATTTAGGCTTACCTTCTGTAATTCTAACATCATACATCACTTTTACTGTGATGTTATACCATTACTAAAGATTTCCTGTACTAATCCTTCTCTTAATTACCTAATTATTTTTATTTTCTCTGGCTCAATACAAGCATTCACCATTGGGACTGTTCTTATCTCTTATACATTTGTGCTCATTACAATCTTAAAAAAGAAGTCTGCCAAAGGCATAAGGAAAGCCTTCTCCACCTGTGGGGCCCACCTTTTATCTGTGTCTTTATACTTTGGTTCTCTTCTCTTTATGTATGTGCTCCCTTCATCTGCACAATCAGATGATCAGGATATGATGGACTCTCTATTTTACACTGTTATAATTCCATTGTTAAATCCCATGATCTACAGTCTGAGAAATAAGCAAGTCATAGATTCAGTGACAAAAACGTTCAAGAGAAATATGTAGAGTTAATACTGAAAAGACTCTGATAACTATAGAAGGAAATAAATAAAAAACATTTTATAAGGTTGCACATTGTTAAATGTAGTTTTTGTAAATGTATTCTTTTTCTTTTAACCAAAACAGTCACAGAAGCATTGAAGTTAAATTTGAGTATTTTGTTCTACTTTTTGAAAATACTTGGAAATTACAATTGTAGTATTTGGGAAAAATATCTATGATGTGTGTGTGTGTGTGTGTGTGTGTGTGTGTGTGTGTGTGAATTTGGCCTAAGTCATAGGGGAGCTCTATGTGGAGTCTTTTGAAGAACAGCCATACTACTGAACAAGTTTACACTCCCACCCACAATGCAGTAGGGTTCCCTTTTGGCCTCATCCCCTCCAGCATCTTTTTGTTTTTAGATTTCTTGATTATAGCTATTCTAACTGGGGTGAGGTAGAATCTCATGTTGTTTTGAGTTGCATTTCTTTTATGGCTAGAGAAGTTGAGCATGTCTTCATGTGTCCTTGGCTATTCTTATTTACTCTTCAGAGAAGTTTCTCTTTAAGTTTTTAGCCCACTTATTTATCCGGCAGTTGTTTCTTTGAGGAGTTGTTGTTGAGGGATTTAATTTTTTAATTTCCAAGTATAATTTAAATATGAAGATCTTCTCCCAATCCATGGTCTTTGTATTGATCTTGCTAGCTATTTCCTTTGCCATGCAGAAGCTCTGCAATTCCATGCCATCCCATTTGTCTAACCTTTCTTTGACTTGTTGTTTCTGTGATCCAGCAATCCCACTTTTGGGCATTTACCCAAATGATCACAAATATAGCTGTACTAAAGCTACTAGCACAACTATGCTTATCTTAGCATTATTTGCCATAGCTAAGATGTGAAACCAACCCAGATGACCCTCAGTAGATCAATGGATCAAGAAAATGTGATACACACACACACACACACACACACACACACACACACACACACACACACACACTGGAATTCTATACCTCCATCAGAAAGATGGTTAGGGCGGACCCATTGCAACAATGAGATGTACAAGAAGTTATGTCGAAAAACTAACTTTACAACTTTGGGGGGTGGAGGGAGGACGAGGCAGACGGGAGGAGAGATGGGAAGGGATGGGGAAACAAAGGAGGAGGCAACAATGCTTGATAAAAATGTACTCATTACCTTTGCTCATGTAATTGTAACCCCTCTGTATGGTATTTTCACAATAAAAAAGAAAAAGAAAGATGTTAGGAAATTGAAAGACTTGGAAAATTTATATTAAGTGAAGTAAGCTAGTCTCAAAGAAACATAGGTTCCATGTTTTCCCTTATCTGCAGTAACTAGTATATGTCTAGAACAAGCCGAAAAGGTCAAAAGTTATGTACATTTGACCATATGAGATTATTTTAAGCAAACTGAACCCCAAGACAGGGACACAAGTAGCTTTTTTCTTTCTTGCTATTGTTTTTAACATACTTATAATGCACTTTGTGATTTTTTTTGTTTCTTTGGTATGTTCCTCCCCAAGGTATAATCCCTGTTTTCACTGTATTTGATTCTGGTGCCCTGCATGTTGTATATATTCTTTTCTAATTTGGGAAGGGGAAGGGAAAAAAACAAAATGTTTAAATAAGGAAACAGGTTCACCCATTGTAACAATGAAATGTGCAAGACACTATGTTGAAAATAAACTTTACAACTTCGGGGGTGGGGGAAGTAATTGGAGAAGTGGAGAAGGAAGAGATGATAGGGGAAAAATAAAGTAAGAGTCAACAATGTTCAATAGGAAATGTACTTATTACCTTACTCATGTAACTGTAATCCCTCTGTACAGTATTTTTATAATAAAAATCTATAAAAAAGAATTTTGGCTAAGGTGGGTCTTTAATTCACAATCATCTTATTTGTTGGTGAAGTTGAACCATGATAACAAACTGTGTTCTTTTTTATGATGCTGGATATTGGCTCAAATGATTAGCTAGAATACAGGGGTAAATGAACAAAACAGGCCTTTATTGGTTTTTAAGGCTTGTAGGAATAGGCTAATGTTAGCAGGTGGATGTTCCTGGTCATAGCTTCTAAAGGAATTTTTCCTATTTTTAAACATCTGGGACTTGAGGAACAAATGATCAGTTTATACCAGGGAATGTTACATTTCTTCTGTTAGGGCCATAATCCTGCACAGACATTCTGGCCTTGTGATATGATTTACTGCTCATCTTGACCTTGAACATTTGAAGAGTTTTTTCTTTCTCTTATTCTGGTTTTTCTCCCTCTCTGCTTTGGTTTACAAAAATTTCAGTATCTGCAGAGCTGCTTGTTCTGGGCACCAGTAGACCTGGTCTGACCCTATTCAGTCCTCCTGGCTCACTCCCATGTTCAGAACTTCCTGTTCTCTAGGCTAGTAATAACTTAAGTCATTAGTAACTAGTATATGTTCTCATGTATTTCCATGCATCATTGGAAAACTCATAAGGAAATCTAGTTAAATCAAGGAAATCAAGAACTTAATTAAATGAGATAGTAAATGAAGGCACTTCACAGTCTTGTAAATTTTATTTCAGTTTGTGAATTTATTAAGGTTTAGAATCATGTAGACCCTCTGATCAGAACACCAGGATGATGTTTAAAGATGATCTAGATCAAAGGAGACTAACAGACCAGGTGATACAATTGATATATTGAATGAAAATTATCATAGACTATTACTCCTAAATCACACAATGAAAGTATTAAAATTATGTATATATATATATATATATGCCTTGGACTGGGTTATCTTCCAATATTGATTTACTTCTTTCTTTAATATAGGAGATAAATTTCTCCAAAATGTGAAATTTACCATTTTCCAAAAAAGTGTTATGAAGTGTGATTGAATGATATCAGTCTTTTTGGAATTTCTTCTATTCACTCAGCAGAAGTCTGACATTACTATGGAGAATATATGATATTAGTCCCAGACTATCCAGAAAAATTTTGTGTGTAAAGTATAATTAGAAGTTCTCCTTTTCTTTCTTTCTTTCTTTTTTTTGTTGCTGGTATCATGGCATGAACCTGGCTGAGGTGGTGTTTCTGAGATTTTTTGCCTAAAATTAGAATTCTAGGGACACAGGTCTATTTCTTGCTTTTTGGTGGTTAAGCAGAAATAAATCACACAGACTTTCCTGCACTGGCTGGCTTTCGATCTTGATCTTTAGCTCTTAGCCTCCTAAATAACTCAGATTACAGGAGTGATGTGCAGGTGCCAAGCTTGAAGTCTTTTTAGGACAAAAACTACTCAGAGTAGTTATTATACAATAAATTAAGTTTAGAATTAGTGAATATTTTGTTATAATTGCTTATGTGTTCATGAGCAATAGTTATATAACTTCTAAAACGTTCATTAGTTAGTCTAATACAGTTTATTGTTACACTCGATGACAATCAGAAGGTAAAGATCTTTGATATAAGCCAGAACATCCATAATCCCCCACATATGATTTTGTAACTTTTTTAACAAAATGAGACATTAATATAATATCTCAACATTTATTTTCAAAAGAATTTTTAGTGAACCTAGGACTTTCTTGGTTCTCAGACTGTAGATAATTGGATTTTTAAAAATTTAATTTTGTTGTAAAAGTGATGTACAGAGGGGTTACAATTACATCAGTAAGGTAATGAGTACATTTCTTGTTAAACATTGTTAGGCCCTATCCTGGATTTTCTCCTACTATCTCTCCCCATGACTTCTCCCGGCAAAGTTGTAAAGTTCATTTCCAACCTAGTGTCTTGTGAGCATTGCTGTTGCATTAGGTTTGCCCTTTGCCCTTGTTTCACCATTTTGTTATTCTCCTTCATTCTCCCAAATCAGATAAATGTATATATAAGTCTCAGGGTTCCAGAATCAAAAACAACTACAGGGGATAAATAAAAGGGGGAAAACAAGAACTTCATACAGTACATTAACAACAACAACATCAACAACAACAAAATCTTTTGTTTCTATATCTTGGAGTTCATTTCCATTAGCATCATGTTATATATGGTCATATATACATGGCTATTGAGTTATTGTAGATCATTGGATTTAAAACAGGAGTTATCCATGTGACACAGAAAGAAATCCTCATCATCTTCATGTAAAGAAGCAGGGTGCACATTCATGAAGAGAAGTGAGCCATACTATTGACCTACAGTAGGAAGATGGTCTCTAGTTGGAGAAGCTTATGTTATTCCTTTTTTCAGACTTGTCAAAACTGTAAAGAGAACAAGTGTGTAAGAGACAAGAATAGGCCCAATGCTAAATACTGTTCTTGAACTGAAAAATAAACATTCTTGGACAATGAATAGCAATGTGAGTACAGAAGTCATTAACAATGGTATAAGATTGTAAATGAAGTAATATGTGTTGTATTTACAGATTAATCTGACAGAATAACTTTCTTGAATTACAACATGTATTAAGACATTGATAAATGATAAAACAATATCTTCATGTATAATCTGTTGAATGTAGTTACTTGGCAACATAATCACTGGATTAGGTATGACTACATAGCAATTATAAGCCAATGTAGGCAAGACACACCATTCTGCAATCACACTGATTGCAAAAGAATAATACTGAAGGGGCTGGGAAGGTGGCTCAGTGGTAGAGTGCTTGCCTTGCATGCTCAAAGCCCGGGGTTCGATTCCTTAGCACCACATAAGCAAAAAGAAAAAGCTGGAAGTGGTGCTGTGGCTCAAGTGGTAGAGTGCTAGCCTTGAGCTGAAGAGCTGAGGGACAGCGCCCAGGCCCAGAGTTCAGGCCCCACAACCGGACCCCAAAAAAAAAAGAATAATACTGAACTATACACTGAGAGAAAGATATCACCTTTTCCTCAATTAAAAATTTGAGTAGTATTTTTGAGGGAGGTCACTGTGATCCACACTTTTAATATATATGCACATAATCAAACCTAGTGAGTCTATACATACTCAGTAGTTAATAGAATATAACAAGTTATGAGCTTCCTGAATATGCAAAAAGATAGGCCTATTCAGATACAAGAAGCCTTTGGAATCCTAAATAGACCAGAACATAGCAGGACATCCCACTATCACATTATAATCCGCACAGGATCAATTCAGACCAAGGAAAGGATCCTTAAAGCTGTCAGGAGAAAAGATCCATCATCTATAAAAGGAAACCCATCAGAATAGCTTCCAATTTCTCAGCAGACACAATTAAGAAGAGCCTGGAATGATGTATGCCATGCCCTAAAAACAAACAACTATCAACCAAGAATACTGTACCCAGCTAAACTCTCCTTCATAATGGAAGGTCAAATAAAAACCTTCCACAGCAAAGAAAAATTGAAACAATATATCTCCACCAAACCAGCCCTACAAAAGATACTTAAAGATGTCCTACATATAGAAAACAAACAAGACAAAAACCAAGAAGCTGCACCCAAAGTGAGAATCCAAGAATCATAGGAAGAACCCAGTTGGCACAGACCCCAAGAAGGTGGATAACATGGCAGGAGCCACCAAACACTTCTCAGTCCTAACTCTCAATATCAATGGACTTAACTCTCCAATTAATCAGCATAGAGATTGTCTAGTTGGATCAAAAAGCAAGACCCTTCTATCTGCTGCCTTCATGAGACACACCTTGCCCACAAAAAAAAGCATATTCTGAAAGTGAAAGGCTGGAATAAAATCTACCAAACAGCCCCCATAAACAGCTGGGAGTTGCAATCCTAATATCAGATAAAATATCTTCATATTAAAATTAGCAAGAAGAGATAAAGAATGTCATTACAAATTAAAAGGGATCTCTCCTTCAAGAGGATATTACAATTCTAAATATCTATTTACCAAACAGTGAAGCACCCAAATTTATCTAAGAAACACTACTTTCCCTCAAATCTCACATAGATCCAAAGACATTAATTATTGGGGACTTTAGCATACTATCCCTGTTGGATATATCAACCCAGTAAAAACTCAACAGAGAAACCTCAGACCTAAACAACTGCATAGATTAACTAGACCTAACAACCATCTACAGGATATTTCACCCAGCAGCATCAGAATACAGCAGCACATGGAGCATTCTCCAAAATAGACCACATTTTATGTCACGAAGCAAATTTGTCCAAATTCAGAAACATGCCTGCATTCTCTCAGACTACAAGGGAATCAAATTAGAACTCAACACCAAAAACCACCAAAGAAAGTCCTGTAACACATAGAGGCTGAACAACACACTGTGGAACCATGGAAGAGATTAGAAAGGAATTCAAATGTCCATGATACTCAACAAGTATGCACACACAAATCACCAGCTACTCTGGGAAACAGGAAAGACAGTACTCAGAGGCAAATTTATAGCCATGAGTTCCTACATCATCAAATTGGAGAGATCTGAAACCAACAACTTAATGAGACACCTGAAGTTCCTTGAGAAAGAGCAGCAAGCTAAACCCCAATCCAATAGATGGAAACAAATAATTAAAATTAAATCAGAATTAAGTGAACTAGAATCTAAAAAAAAGAAGAAAAAAACAGAAAGAATCAACAAAGCCGGGCACGGGTGGCTCACGTCTGTAATCCTAGCAGGCTGAGATCCTCAGGAGGCTGAGATCTGAGGATAGGATCACAGTTCAGAGCCAGCCTGGGCAGGAAAGTCTGTGACACTCTTATCTCCAATTAAAAAAACAAAGCAAAACAAACAAACAACAAAAAAAACACTAGAAAACCAGAAGTGGAGCTGTGGCTCAAGTGGTAGAGTGCGTGCCTTGAGCTGAAGAGGGCAGGGACAGTGCCCAAGCCCAGAGTTCAAGCCCCACGACTCACCAACAAATAAAAAATAAAATAAAATACCTAGGATTTAACTAAAGACATTTAGGACCTCTATGATGAAAGTTTAAAAACCTGAAAAAAGAAATTAAAGCACAACGTAGGAAGTCAAAAAACCTCCCATGCTCCTGGATTGGAGGATTAACATCATGAAAATGGCAATACTTCCAAAGGCTATCTACAAATTCAGTGGGATCCCTATCATTATTCTAACTTCATTCTTCAAGGAAATAGAAGAGGCAACCCAAAAATTCATATGGAAAAATAAAAGAGCACGAACAGCAAAAACAATCCTTAGCAGAAAGAACAGTGCTGGAGGAATATCAATAGCAAATTTCAAACTCTACTACAAAGCCATAGTAGTCAAAACAGCTTGTTACTAGCACAAGAACAGAACTGAGAACCAATGGAATAGAACCAAAGACCCAGAAATGAACCTACAGACCTATAGCCATCTAATCTTCAATGAGGGAGCTAAAAAAGTAGAATGGAAGAAAGACAGCCTCTTTAATAAATGGTGCTGGCAAAATTGCTTAAACATCCATAGAAAACTAAACCTAGATCCTTATATATCACCCTGCACCAGAATCAGTTCCAAATGGATCAGAGATCTCAAAGTTAAAGCAGACACCCTGAAAACATTACAGGAAGGAATAAGAGAAACTCTAAGGTTCCTTGGCACAGGCCAAAATTTTCTTAATGAAGACCCAGAAACACAACAAATCAAAGAAAAGTTGGACAAATGGAATGACATGAAACCGCAGAGCTTCTGCATGGCAAAGGACATAGCAAGCAAGATCGATAGAAAGCCCACAGATTGGGAGAAGATCTTCTCTAGCCATAGTGAAGGACATGGGCCTCATATCTAAAATATACTTGGAAATCAAAAAATTAAATCCCCTAACAACAAATCCTCAAAGAAACAATTGCCCAATAAATAAGTGGGCTAAAGACTTAAAAGAGAAATTTCTCTAAGAGGAAAGAAGAATGGCCAATAGACAATTGAAGAAATGCTCAACCTCTCTAGCTATAAAAGAAATTCAAGTCAAAACAACATTGAGATTCCACCTCATCCCAGTTAGAATGGCTGTAATCAATTGTTTCCCTTATCTGCAAGAACTAGTATATGTCTAGGACATGCAGAAAAGGTCAAAAGCTATGTACATATGACCACATAAGATGATATTACAGGAAATGAACCCCAAGATAGGGACACAAGACATTTTATCTTTTTTGCTGTTTTTTTTAATGTACTTATAATGTACTATGTGATTTTTTTGTTTCTTTGTATGTTCTTCCCCCATGGTACAACCCCTGATGTAACTGTTTTCAATTCCAGTGTCCTGCATCTTGTATATACATTTGGGGAAGGAAAGGCGTTGACACATTATAACAATGAGATGTACAAGGCACTATGTTGAAAACAAATTTTACAACTTATGAGGGGAGGATACTTGGGGGGATGGGGAGGAAAGGGATGGTAGGAGAAAAACAACGGAGGAGGCAACAATGCTCTATAAGAAATATACTCATTACCTTACTCATGCAACTGTAACTCCTCTGTACAATATATTTCAATAAAAACATATAAAATAAAAAATAGAATATAACATGCTATCCATGGTCTATACATTTCTCTCCATAAGTGGTTCACATTTTGACTTTGTACATAAGCATTATAACTTAGCATACAGTCACTTACAACAAGCAAAAATAACCTTCTTGCTTTACAATGCTTCTAATGAAACATTTATCACAGTCAAAATGATTTTCTGAAAACTTGCTTAAGATTGGTAAAGGTTTTGTTCCTATGGGCCTGTCAACACAGAATCTCATTTCCTCAAGCTTCTATCAAATTTGTAGGAAAAATATTAAAAAATATTAGATTCAAACTTCTGCATGTCTATACATATTCAGTAGTTGATACAATATTCCATACATTTCTTTCCATAACTAGTTCACACCTAGATTTTTAGGGAAAAATATCTAGTTGTAGTTTATATTTGCTTGTTTTTACCTAAGATGTAAACATATTTTTTCTTTGTCCAGGATAATTCTGTCAATAATCTCCTGAACAACAAAAGATTTTGCAGAATGATAAAATATATGAGCCTATATATGGAGATAAACATGAATTCTTTTGAATGACTGTGTTAGGAAATGTATCATTAATCCAGTCTCAGTAGTGTTCAAGGCAACCAGTAAAATTTTCTGGATTAGATCCTTTATATGCAAATATCCTTTAAATAGTAAGTATTTTCATATTTTGTCTTAAGGGAAAGTACAGTATATTGCACATCTTGTCAGAAATAAAGATTTGGATGAAGTGCATTTTGATATTATTATATATGAAAATAAAATATGTGAGAGTATGTTAGCTGTGTGTGCATGTATATCCAACTTGTCATCTATTGTATTCATGAATCAATTAACCTATGAGGATGAAGCTATCTATATTATAAATATGAATATATATAATGATAGTAATGGTAATCGATCAAAAGTTATTGAAGAAGAGTACAAATTAGCCAGAGAACTTACTGTGAAGAATTAGCTGGTTTCATGTTTGGAAAAATAAGAATATCAACACAATAGAATACCCAAGACAGGGTTCTCAGAAATTCTCAGGTGAGCTGAATTTAGGATTAGGGCTTCCATTATATCAGTAGTTAGAAGTAGTTCAGGGTTAAGAAGTGGATAGAAGGACACAGCTGTAAATGGATTTGTAAAGTGTATGGAAAATGAGGAAATGTAACATACAAAGACTTCCTTCTTTTCCAGCCACCTAATAGGAATAGTGGTATAGCCTCTTAATATTATCTGACTTTGATTAATATACATTTCAAGGTCTATATATGAATTACAAATTTCAATAACCTTTAAATGCTATCAAGACTTTTCTTTATTATTTATTTATTTATTGGTTGCTGTTCTATTTTGCCTTTGATTTGGCTTTATACTGTGTTTTGCAATTTTTAAGCAAGTTTGAAGAATTTCTTCCCTTACATCGAATTTTCATGTTTTTCTCCTATGCCTACTAAACCTCTCCTTTCCAATTTATTAGTTTTCTGAATTAATAAGCATTTTCAGATATTTTCTCTATGAGAAAACTCTTCTAGAGTGATTACCTAGATACAATTTCCTACTACATAGTCTTCTTTCCACTGTTTTTTTTTTTTTTTTGTCGGTCATGGGACCTGAACTCTGAGCCTGGGCGCTGTCCCTCAGCTCTTCAGTTGAAGGCTAGTGCTCTACCACTTGAGCCACAGCACCACTTCCAGCTCTTTCTCCTTATGTGGTGCTGAGGAATCGAACCCAGGGCTTCATGCCTGCAAGGCAAGCACTCTACCACCAAGCCACCTTCCCAGCCCCTCTTTGCATTCTTTTAACTTTTTAATTTTTCCAGATTCTCTTACAATAAACATTATTCCTCTTTTGAATAAGATTGATTTTTTCCAAGAATTACAATTTACCAATCTCCAAAATGGTTAACTTAAAGAAGATTGGGTATCTATTTCTATTTTTGAAATTTTCTTCTATTAAGTCAAACAGAAAATGGGAATTGCCTTAATATAATACGAGTGCCAGGCTATACAGCAGACTTTTCTATGTAAAGTATAAGTCCAAATCTTTGCAGGGAATACACAATTTCATCACTCTGTGAATTTATAATGTAATGACAAACAAACATTTTCACTTGTTTCTGTTTTAATTGATGGTACATGAAATACATAATTTATTTAAGATTTTATGGATTTATGAACTATATATGTATAAAAACTTAGGTTTCTCATGTTCGGTAATAAATATAATTGCAAAACAACAGTGCACAGGACACAATACATTTTCCACTGTGGTTAACATGTAAGTCCACTGACTACACTACAAATTCTGTCACCACTGTTTTATTTTCTTTTTCTATGTCATCACTGGATGTCCAATGAAACTAAATAAAATTAACATAAAATAACACTCACTAAGATTTATGGTGTGGAAACTGTAGGAGTAGAGTTGAAAAAAGTATATTTTTCAGCATGAAGTCGACATTAATAGTACAGCAGAAGAAAATAATTTTGCTAACTTAAAAATGACAACTATGTAAGTTAATTAAGTTCAATAAATGTGTAGGATGCAAATGAGAGACTTCTAAGCAAACTTCTTATCAACTTATTTAAAGCCATTAAGTTGTAATGGAATTTCAATTCCTGTGCAAGGTTTATGTCCTAAAGAAAAGCTATTTTGGAACCCTGGTTTATAATGTGAAGGAATTTCACTTTATTCTTCAAGGAATAAGTTTCACCTGAGTTTTTCAATGAGTTTAATGATGTAATAGAATATTTTAATTAAGAATTTGTAAGGTATAAAATGGCGTTAGGGAGACAACAGTGGAATCAGAGGGTACTAATAAGGGACTATTAACAGTGTAATCAGGGACTGGAGTATTGTTGAGGGATTCCCAAAACAGATTAGACATTTCCATGGACTGGAAGAGCCTGTGATAAGGAACTGATTATATAGTCAATATTTCAAATATGAAGGAATACATACTTTGAGTATCACTGAAGTTCCTAATATATGCATATTATGACATTTGTAGTGAAAAACTGACAAAAGTTATAAGTCTAATGAATTTAGAATATACACACACTAGGATTGCCAGACATATTAGATAATAGATAATGGTGAACAATGATGTAAAGAGTGGCAACTTGTTCACTGGATAAGTTGAATGAAGGCTAGGGTATAGGTCAATTGGTTTTCTAATATGTACAAGACCTTGATTCAATCCTCAGCATTAAAAATAATCAATAGTAAATTTTTGTTTTTGGTTGGTCGTGGTGCTTGAATCTGGGCCTGAGTGCTGTCGCTCAGCTCTTCAGCTCAAGGCAAATTCTCTATCCCTTGAGCTACAGCTCCACTTTCGGTTTCCTGGTGGTTTATTGGAGGTAAGAGTTTCACGGACTTTCCTGGCCAGGCTGGCTTTGACCATGACCCTCACATCTCAGCCTTCTGAGTAGCTGAGCCACCGGCGCCCGGCTTCAATAGTAAAATTCAAACCACAGATTTAAAGCTTTTGGGGCTGGGAAGGTGGCTCACTAGTAGAGTGCTCGCCTTGAACTGAATGCTGAGGGAGAGTGCCCAGGCCCAGAGTTCAGGCCCCATGACTGACAAAAAAAGAAAAGAAAAGAAAACTGTTGTTCTTTGTCTATTCTGTTTAAGGATCATCTTTTAACATCCACATTCTCTACATGTAATAAACTGAAGAATAAGTATTACTTAGATGTTATTGGAATTTCTTGGAAGCATAGTTCTGAGTACCCTAAACATACAGAAATAAAGTATTCTGTTAAACTTACATTAAGGAAGCTACAATGTGGACACCATGTATTACATGGGTCCATATGAGCCCTTTTCTCAGATGAAATGCTCATATGACTCTTTTTGATGGATGGGCAGAAATGAACAATTATTCAAGAAGTCAAAAACATTAGACACTCTGTTTCATTTCCCTGGGACATGGATTGAACATGGTCTAGACTTCCACAGTCAAAAACAAATGCAGAAGTAGGAATACGAAAAGAATAAGACAGAAGCAACTGGACAAAAGAGATCCTGAGGTGAAAATTTCATTAAAGAAAGGATACCTAGACTACAGCTATTTTTGTGGCCACAAAAACAACAGCAAGTGAGTTGCAATATCTAAAGGGTATAATGGGACTAGCAGCTCTAATTGAGATAGGCTGGGTGTGATTTGGGCTATTTGCCTGGCTTTTAAATTTTATTTTTCTGTTCATTTTTCTGATTACCTGAACTTGCTGGTCTCAGTCTATTTTCATTTAATAAAGGAATTTCCCATTGCAACACAGATCCCTCAATTGAGAATTAAGAGAAGAAAATCAGTATAAAAAGATACTGAGCAAACTGATGTTATCAAAGTTCAGCAAAAGAAAACCTCAGGAAGCCTGTACTTGAAAGGGTTGGGAGAGTAAGGGAACAGGGGAGAGGAATGAAGTGAAGAGGGGATAAGGCAGTCAAGAAGCAAATGTAAATGCAACAAAATTCAGATGAGCAAGGTAAAGGGTGGCTGGGGGAGGGGTGAGTGAGAGTGTTGAAAGAGGTGACATTGATCAAGATATATTTATTAAATGGAAAAAACAAAAGGAGGAAAACAAAAACTTAACACTTTGACATAAATAAAAACCAAGTGGGGAGAGTGGTTGGGAGGGATAAAACTGGTGGAAAGGAGGAAAGAAGTAACATTGTTGAAAAAGAAACTAGTGGGAATTAAGGGGTGTAGTGGGACAAGCGATATTGAGATGGATAAAAAGAAAATAAGAAGGAAATAGAATGAGCAAAGTAATAAAAGGCATATGGCTAAATACAGAGAAATCAAAAGAAGAGAGAAAATACCTAATAAGATTGAGTATGAAATAAAATGAAATACTTTTAAATTTACATGCAAATATACTTCAAAATATACTGATTATTCCATATTTTAAAGTCCCTATATTTTAATTATAAAAGCAGCATGAACACAATAATTTTATTACTGACATATTATATTATATGCTGGCAATATGTGTTTTTAAGTACTTTCAAAACCAATAAGACAATATTTATTTTATGAAATGCTTTATTATGTACATATATAGTGAACATCACTGGTAAAGCTCAACTATTTCAAAAAACATATAAACTTCCTTACCTTTGTTAATTCATGGACTGAAACAGGCTTTTTCTAAAAATCATATTTGTTTCAACTGGGATCATCCTCTTACTCACCAACTTTCTTGGAAAAATATTATGCAGCTGAACAAAGGAACTTTATAAAGGCAATATTCATAACTATAGCAATAATTCCAGTTTGGATACATTTTATTTCGAGTGTGAGTTTCTCCACTACTGAAAATAACTACCTAAGTCAAAATGAACAAATTTAATTTGTATAGGAGTGCTTGGTAAGTCAAAATAGCAAAAAGGGTGGTAGAAATAGATTTTCACCATATATCTTGATATCAGAGGTGGAAGAAAATATGGAACCAACATTTTAACTGACTTCGAAACTTTTAGGAAGACTACAAGACAAAATGCAATGGTACATTTTATCAGAATCCTCAGGAAGAGTTCTTACATAAGTACAATGACTTGAATGTTTAACTTAGAAAATTAATTTTGTTTAAAGTTCCACATTATCAAATAAAGACATACAGACTCAAAACACACATCACTACAGAAACACAGTTTTACAAGGTTTTTGCTTATGAAAAATTTTATTCCAGGAACAAGAAAAAAGAGGAAATGTAATTAGTTTCACATGTGGCAGATTTTGAATCTTGTAACTTTAATCTAAATGTCTATGAATTACATAACAACTTAACAAAAATGTAAAGAATTTAAAATATATAAACCATTTCTTCCTTTCCCATATATTGAAAGCTATGGTTTGAAAGTTATAGACTTTAAAAGGGCACTGGAGGCTCAAGCCGGTAAGCCTAGCTAGTTAGGAGGCTCAGATATGAGGTTTGTAGTTTGAAGGTTTGAAGCCAACCTGGACAGGAAAGCATGAGACTTTTATCTCTGAGTAACTCTCCCCCAAAACATCCAAGTGAAGCTATTGCTCAAATGGTTGTGTGCTGGCCTTAAGAGAAAAACAACAACAACAAAAAAAAAAAATCAGGGACAGTGCCCAGGCCAAGTTCAAGCCCCAGATCTTTCCCACAGAGAAAAAAAACATATTAAACTATACAATTAAAAAAGAGTATAATAGAGTTAATGGTAACAAAAGTAGCAATTCTTCACACACTGATTCATGTTGGAGATTTCATTGTTATTCTGTTTATATAAGGTTATATATATTCTGTTTATATAAGGTTTGCTTTGAAAACTGAGTCAGCCAGAAGCAGAAGGTGTGGTGATGTAAAATTCCTGCAAAATGGCCAGAAGGTTCCCTGTAGGATAATGCAAACCATGCTACTGGGCACAGGAGTATGAGAGGTGAGTTGGTTTCATAGGCATCAGAGACTTCAGGAACCATCAACACTTAGTCATTGTACACAGTTCAACTTTGGACAAATAGAATTAGACCTTAATTCAACATCCTCACCACAGATAATATTATATACATATTTGACTGCAGTTCTATGAAATGTATAGAAAACCCAGTTCTATAAAACTCTTGTGAGGTTTTTGACTACTATGAGTTTATCCAGATATGCCATTAACAAGTTGAAGATCCAGTTTCCCTTGAAGACCCAATTCTAAGTAAAATACTTTGTTTAGGAAAAGTATATCTCATTTCCTGAAATATCTATTGTTCCTTCACTTGGAGCTAAATTTGATGGAAAAAATTCCATTAGGCAAATGTGACATAGAATAGCTAAAAAAACTCAAAGTCACATCCTCAATAAGACATGACCTATATCTACGCCTTCCTACTGTGGATGCTTATGAATTTCCAAGACACTTTATGAATGTGTGGATTTGTTTCAATACTTGTGGATTGTAGGTCTAAAGTCTTTGCTTCTAATTAATATTTGTAAAACCTTGCCATTAATGGGGACTAGAAATATGATAGAAGCTTCATACTCTTGTATAGGTAAAAATCAGAAATTGCAAAGGGGAAAAGGTAAAAGTTCAGAAGGCCCATGGCAATGAGTCTGTGTAGGTTTGAATGAGGCCTAGAGGCTAGGCCAAGACATTGTGCCTTACCCTTCCCTACGAAAAACAATTCAATTGATAGATTATAAAAAATATGGCCAACATATTTTAATTTCTTTTCATTCTTGTAAAGCAACTGTCTAGGGCAGATGGAAGAGAAGGTTGAAAGGGGTGCCATTGAGATATATTGATAAATTGTTTTCTTGAAATGGTTTGTTCAATGACAAGTCCTTTGTAAACCATGTAAAAGTAATGGTAACTTTTATAATGTATGGTGAGAAAACAGAGATGCCACATTTTGAGAGATCAAATAGGGAGTCTTTATTATAAGCCTCTATTATTTGTACTCCTATCCCAAAGACCTGCAGCTCCGTGAATACACTTAAAAATATTAGAAAACTGAGACATGAGAGCAGAAGAGGAAAGAAAGAGAAGAAAAATAATACTAACAAATCAGATCTGCTCCAGTGGAGAGCTAAAGTGGGACACCATGTTGACCCCAGGAGAGCCAATAGACAGGACAGGAGGCATGGCCCACTCACCCTGAGCTAGTCCGGGCCTAAATAGAGTCAGGGTCAAGGGAAGAGGCAGGATCCCAGGAAACTCGAGTGTTGTGAAACTAGACTGGCAGGTCCAGTAACCTATCATCTAAGACCCTGCCCCTGCCTCCCTGAATTCAGGCACACCTATTACCTGGGCGGTGGGACTTCACTTTCCTCCAAGATGAAGACAATGCAGGGCCAGTTAAACCTAATTCCCTACCTTATGTCACGTGGCCAAGATGGCCCCTGCCAGACCTAGTCTACTCACTTCAATAAAAGCAACTGGTTCGTGAGTATGCGTTCATAACAATCAAAATAAATTGATTTCTAACGTTTGTATTCCAGCTCTAAACATTAATACTTAATTGGTTCCATAGTAAAAGGACATTGAGATAAAAGGCAAATTCTACTAAAGTGATGACTAGAAATATAGAAAGAGAACCTAGTAGATATTCATTAATCATTCTTAGAAGTTTGCTAGAGATAAAATATTATAGGTAAGAGAAAAATCATGGTTAAAACATATTTTATCTCATAAGTGGAAGCTAGATCCAATTTATAAATATACAAGGAAATATATATATGGTTGTTTGAAGGTGACCCATATATTAACCAAACCATGGTATTTGCAGGGGAAAATTCAGGTGGTATAATTCTTTAGAAAAAGTAACTCACTGTCCAATAAAATGAGCATCAGGAAACTGGAATGTGTACAGTTTAGGGAGTGTGTTTAGGAAATGTGTATGGTTAAATAGAGTGGGGTTGACAAATGAAGAGAAGACAGGAGGGAGAATGAAGTCATAATATTTGAAGCAAATTCCATGAAAATACAAAAATTGAGCATAGTTGGTTGGATTAAGAGGGATGCAGA
The DNA here is from genome assembly GCF_000151885.1 of Dipodomys ordii. NCBI lineage: Eukaryota > Metazoa > Chordata > Mammalia > Rodentia > Heteromyidae > Dipodomys > Dipodomys ordii. Next base: position 8,754,911 of record NW_012267289.1, on the reverse strand, counting down.
ATAATGATGAAAGTTGAGTGAAATTGATCAAGATGCATTGTACAACTTTGTACATCTATTTAAAGAAACAACTCCTGTGATTTTCTTCCTTTGAGGTAATAAAATTTTCTCTACTCCTTTAAAAAGAAAAATGTGGAATAAATAGCAAGATGTGCCAGAATATCTAGTATTATGTCCAAAACAGTATTTATAACTAATATTCACTAATTAAAAAAAATTTTTGTCGGTCCTAGGGCTTGAACTCTGGGCCTGGGCACTGTCCCTCAGCTCTTCAGCTCAAGGTTAGCACTATCGCTTGAGCCACAGCGCCACTTCTGGTTTTCTGAGTAGTTTATTGGGGATAAGAGGCTCATGGACTTTCCTGCCAGGGCTGGCTTTGAACCACAATCCTAAGATCTCAGCCTCCTGAGTAGCATTACAGGCATGAGCCGCCAGCACCGGCTAATTAAATGTTTTATTCATCTTAACTCCCTTTCTTCCCTAGCTTTTTCTTTTCCTCCCTCTTTATTTTTCCTGCCTTTGATAATAAGAACTCCCCTTTAATGCTTCCAATATGAGGAATCTTGTCAATGTTTTCATTAGTTTACTTCATATATATATCAATAATATATTAATATATATCATAGTAACATTAATGCATACTCCTATGATTTTACTTGTATTTTACAGTTAGTATATCATTGTATATTCGTGACTTATGTGCTGTATTTTAAAGTTGTATCTGTTGTATTTTAAAGTGCTTGTTTAAATATCTTGAGTTTAGTTATATAATTATTTATTTTGAGGTTTCTTCATATTTTTGTAATTACTTTTAACAATATGGTTGATAACTGTTCCTTACACATGATATCTCAGTGATCATACCACGGTGACAAGGTGTTTACCCAGCCTACTGAGCAAGAAGTGATCATGTTATTTAGACTCATTGGAAAGACATTTTTCTGGTTCAAATGAAAACAAATTAACCCAGTGAAATTTTTAAAGAACCATAATCTTGTCCTTTGTTTATGATGAAAACATATAATTCTTCTGTTTTTGAAGAAATATAATTCATTGCAATAAATAATAGTCACCTTACTTTGCCATAGATCAAGGAGTCTATTTTTTCTATAAAGAATCACAGTTGTTGGTCAATAAATATTCTTATCTTCAAAAGGTGGTGAATTTACAGTCCATATTACTTTTAAAAGTGATATTTCTGTTAGGTTGGGTCTCTTGCTGTATATAGCAATATGGGTTGAAATGAGAATGTTATATTGATCTAAAATTATAAATAAATACACCAAGAATTTATGTATATTATATATAATAAATAAGTAATGTGTGTGTGTGTGTGTGTGTGTGTGTGTGTGTGTGCACACCAGACCTGGGTTTGAATTCAGGTCAGGGCCTTGTTGCTTTCTCTGAACATTTTTGCTCAAATTTAGTACTAACCCTATGCTATACTCTAACACCAATCTATTCAGATTTATCTATTTTTAATCTGGTTATTTGTTTGCAATAGCATAATATTCTAGATAGAAACCCATTTGTAGAAAAAGTACATATTCATTTAGATTTATATTTTAACCAATACATAAGAACATGAAGTAGAGCTATAGCTCCACTACTGGCTTTTTGGTAGGGAATCAAAGATAATAGTATTATGGACTTTCTTGCCTTGGCTGGCTTTGAATATTGATTCTCACATTCATCTGCCAGAGTAATTAAGATTACAGAGACATGCCACTGGCTTAGGCACAGATACATATACATAAATATATGCATATACATACATATATACATAAAGAATGTGACTGTATATATATATATATATTTAAAAACATATTTAACTAGTGAGGGGCATCTAAACTGATTTTATATCCATAATGTAAATAGTATTCAATAAGCATGATACCAGTTGTCCTTGGAGCATGTAAGATTTGATTAGTTTTCAGGATAAAGCATATCCTGAATTTTGAAATATAATGGAATGATTTTTTATAAATTTTTAAATAAATTACTGTAGAATTCTCTATGATGGCAACAATAATTTGAATTCTAGTGAAGCCTGTATAGGATTCCCCTTTATTGATAGCTTCATCCATATTTGATGAATTGATATTGCTGTTTTTGTTTGATAACAGCCATTTTTCACTAGGATATGGTGGCATCTCATTGATTTTGATTTCCATTTCCCTAAGGATAAACTAAGAATATTTTTAATATTTATCTTTAAAGAACTATCTATTCTGATTTTATCTAATTTTAATCTGGTTATTTGTAATAGCATAATATTGTAGAAACTTTATGCTACAGATAGAAAACCATTTATAGAAAAAGTCTGTGTTTGTTCAGATTTATTTGTCAACTAAAACATGAAAATAGTACCTAAAATGGATCAGTAAGCAATGTGCTTATTATACAATAGATAGTATATAATATTAAACCAAGATTAAATATTACTACCTTCTCAAACAGTATGTTGTTAGAACCATTTGTACTGTTAGAAGAGTGATATGTTACTACTTAGATGAAAAATGTAGAAAACAGTAATTCTCTTTTTCTGATTGAACTTTCCTTGAAAACATTATCTTTATTCTCAGAAGAAAAAAAACTGAACATATTGTCACTCCCTCACCTTTGTCTTGAGGTAAAGAACAATATCCTGAGCTAACCTGCAAGGCCCCTTGTATCTCGTTTATATTGGCCTCTTCACCTTGATGTGGAATGATCTTCCTTCTGCCCGCTATATTTGATTCTGCAGGCAATTACACCCATAAGATTTTATTTCTCCAGTGATAAACTTGGGCTACCAATGATGACAACTTTGTAGATGGCCAGGGCTCTCAGATATTATCTCCCTGTAACTGGAGACTCCTGAGTCTCACCTTAGAATTAATTAAACAGAATCTACATTCTAACAAAAAGTCTAGGAAATTCTTAGGCATCGTTGCCTGAGTGACACAGATCTAGCCTACCTTCCTCAAAGGGCATTTTTTTCCCTTTTTTTTTTTCCTATATACTCCTCCAGTGATTTGCCTGCTAAAACTTTGCATCAGAATTCCACATATAAAAGGCGAATGTGGGAAACTTAAGCTGTAGTTTGTATGAGGAAGAAAACATCACTTTACGTTTTCTCACGATGGAAATCTAGACAGTTGGTCTTATTAAAGGCATAGACTATATGGCCTCAAATTTTATATAAAAGTGAACTTTTATAAACCAGTCTGAAATATCATTTGTAGTGAGGAACACTGGCACAACATGAAATTGCAATTGTTAACACCAGGGTCACCAAGAGTGGCTTTACATTGTTTTATCAACTAACCTGTAAATTGTCCTGAGGGATGACCTGGATTTCATACACACAGAAAAACCAACAATGCCCAGTTGAAGATCTGCTTTTACCCTACAGGGAATCCTTAGACTCTCTTAGGGGAATTTCAGGTCTTTTACCTTATCCTCTTGGCAAACACAGTGTTATACAATTGGTTGATTCTTATGATCAAAGCAAAATTATATAAATGAAAATTTCTGCTGCTTTGCAAGTGAAGCCTTCAAGATAAGTCACCATATATAGAATTGTTCTCTGCATATTGTGCCATCATGTATTATCTTTGATTTGAAAATATATTAAAGAATCTCATCATTTCTTGGAAGATATTGGTAAAAGAAAATTTAATAGTAATTACTATTTATAGTGTGTATAATTTATAAGGTTTTAAGCTTATTAGTTTATAGCAATATTAGAATTTGAGCATCAAATGCCAAAATTGTCAAAGATAATGGAAAGTAAAAGTAATTAGTTACTAAAATCTATATAAGTGAATAGATGTATTTGAATTGTTCCCTGTAACAAGATTTATTTTAATGTTATTCTATTTAAGTTCTGCTAAGTTTGAATATTAAAGCCTTCAAAATAGAGTTTCGAGACTGATGATATATTGATTATTACATAGAAAATATTTATGATGGTTATAATATACATGCTATATGACCACACATTCTAAATAAAACCTAAGGTCTATCAACTCAATAGTAATTACTACCACACTGACAATAATTTTCTTATATACTATCTTTTAATATAGCATAGACATAAATCATGTATTTATTTCATTACATTAATGCATAGTGATGCATGTATAGAAATATAGGAATTATTATCTATGTTACATGAACATATACAAGTATTTGACTATTTTATATACAGCAATGTTAACTGTGTATTTTTGTTTCCTCATAATCTCTCCTACTCTCTTTCCCTCTTCATTGGCTTGCCTTTCCTACATATATCCATCTATGACTCTGCTATTATTGCCTATTTTTCTTCCCCTGTGTTTTGTTCTCACCACTCAAAGGTCTCTTCATCTATGCCTGTCCCTTCTCTACCTTGATCACATTTCCCCATTGCATTCAGATGCCTATCCTATTCTGGTAAAAGTTTTCTAAACTTAAAAAAAAATGTTGTTGTTTTGGGGTTTGAACTCTGGGCCTGGGCACTGTCCCTCAGCTCTTCAGCTCAAGGCGAGTGCTCTACCATTTGAGCCACAGCACCACTTCCAGTTTTCTGGTGGTGAATTGGAAATAAGAGTTTCATGGAGTCTCCTGCCCGGGCTGGCTTTGAACCCTGATCCTCAGATCTCAGCCTCCTGAGTAGCTAGGATTTACAGGTGTGAGCCACCAGTGCCCAGCTAGTTTTCTAACCTTTTAAAGAACAAATGATACTAGACATTCAGGAGAATATGCACTACTCACTATTTCATGGAGCTCCCTGCTTTATTCCAGGTACTCTGTATCACTTGCTTCCCATTCACATTCTGTTCACAGATCCTAGGTCTATTCCATAAAGGGAAGTGCTATCACTATCGCTACTGAAATTTCCCTATTTTCCACACTCAATATTCTGTAGATACTCATTCTCTTTCTAGAACACTTAATTGTGCATTTGGCAATGGTCTACATTTTTCATTCATGGTATCTTTCTTGTTTTCATGTCAATAATATTTAGCTTCCTTGTTTCTTACTTTATTTAATCACTATACTCTTTCTTGATTTATTGTTTCATTCTTTTTCAACCTCTGGACCTCCAGGTGTTTCTATTTCAATTAGAAATGAGTTTAACAAAGGAAAATTCTAACATAGAAATATAGAAATAAGTTAAGTACACATTAGGGAGAGGAGGAATGAAGTCATGAAGGGAATAGCTAAGATCAGCTCCCAAAACTAGGTAGAGGAGTGTGAGAGTGACGACTGTTGATCTTGTGAAGCTGCTGTTCACACTGGAATGTCATTGGTGTCTATGTAGGACACAGGTACCTGGGTCTTGGTATTTTTTATTTTTGTCACTTTAGCTATTAAAATCACTTTTTGTCCACATGCATTTATCTGCATTTGTCCACATTCAAATAGATTTTGGTATGCCTCCATTGATACATGGGTAAGTACAGTCTTTTCTTTGTTACCCAGAGCTATGCAGTTTTAAAAGATCAAGCACTGATGATAAACTGGTGGACACGTATCCTTTTATTGTCTCCATGTAACTTCCTCATTTTAAAAATTGCCATTCTGATTTCTCAATAGTGTTGTTTTCCAAAGCATATGTTATCCACAACTCTGCCTGAAGATACTACTAGGACCCCAAAGTTATTATTAATATTACTCCGACAAAGTCCTATCATGAATATGTCCTGCTTGAATGTTCCACTGATCCTTTTAATATAATTTTCAGTACATCCTAGCTCCTAATATGAATATTTTATGACTATCTTCCTATTCACCAAAACCGTGCTTTTTACTTTGCAGGATTTCTTGTGCCTGGTTAAGCATGGGTGTAAACATCCAGGGACTCTGCCTTGTGAAAATTTTAGAATAAATCTTTCTTCCTTCCTTTCTTTCTTTCTTTCTTTCCTTCCTTCCTTCCTCTCTTCTTTCTTTCTTCCTTCCTTCCTTCCTTCCTTCCTTCCTTCCTTCCTTTTCTTTCTTTCTTTTTGTCTTTCCTTGCTTGCTTCCTTTCTTGCTTCCTTGCTTCCTTCCTTTCCTCCTTCTTTTCTTCCTTCCTTCCTTCCTTGCTTCCTTTCTTCCTCCCTCCTTCCCTCCCTTCTTCTCTCCCCCTCTCTCTTTCCCTCTTTCTCTCTCTCTTTCTTGCTTTCTCTTTCTCTCTTTCTCTTTCTTTTCATTTCTTTCTTTCTTTCTTTCCTCCCTCCCTTCTTTCTTTCTTGCTTGCTTGCCTTCCTTCCTTCCTTTCTTCCTTCCTCCTTCCTTCCTTCCTTTCTTTTTCTTTCTTTCTTCATTTTTATTTCTTTTGATTGTGGGGCTTCAACTCTGGGCCCAGGTACTGTTGCTCAGCTCTTCAGCTCAAGGCTAATGCTCTACTACTTGAGCCACAGTTCCACTTCCATTTTTTTCTAAGTGGTTTATTGGAGACAAGAGTCTCACGGACTTTACTGCCAGAGCTGGCTTTGAACTGTGTTCCTCAGATCTCAGGCTCCTGAGTAGCTAGGATTACAGATGTGATCCACTGGAGCCTGGCTAGAATAAATTTCTTTTTTCACTTCATCACTCTCAAATATACTTGTGGTCCTGGGGCTGCAACTAAGGGCCCAAGAGCTGTCCCTGGGCTTTATTATTCAAACTAGTGCTCTACCATTTGAGCCACAGCTCTATTTCTGGTTTTCTGGTGATAAATTGGGGATAAGCATTTCATGGACTTTCCTGTTTGGGCTGGCTTTGAACTATGATCCTCAGATCTCAGCTCCTGAGTAGTTAGAATTACAGGTATTGTTTGAGTTCTACATAAATTTTAGTCTTCCTGGGAGCATTTTATAAAGAGATTATGTAATCATTTATAAAAATAATTCACTCACAAAGTTGAAATGACTGCTGTTTCAAGCACTTCAATTCTTCTCAATATTTTCAATTCCTATATTAGATGAATGAAAATTAAATGGCAATTCTGGTGGAATTGTGAGTTATAATAATTCCTCTCCTCCAATATTCACCGAATAAATCCTAGTGATTGTTTTTTACATTTATTTCATTTTCCTTTAGAGGACATCCTGTGATCATGGAACAGGGAAATGCAACATTGCTGACAGACTTTGTTCTCACAGGACTTACAGATCGGCAAGAGCTTCGGGTCCCACTGTTCCTGGTGTTCTCGGTAATCTATCTCATCACCCTTGTGGGAAACCTTGGATTAATTGCTCTAATCTGGAAGGACCCTCACCTGCACATCCCCATGTACTTCTTCCTTGGGAGCTTAGCTTTTGTGGATGCTTGGATATCATCCACGGTGACTCCAAATATGCTGGTGAACTTGTTAGTAACAAGGAAGATCATATCTCTTTCGGAATGCATGATCCAATTTTTTGCCTTTGCATTTGGTGGAACCACAGAATGCTTTCTGTTAGGAGTAATGGCTTATGATCGCTATGTAGCCATATGCAAACCTTTACGTTATCCAGTGATCATGACCAATAGGCTATGCTTGCGGCTATTAGTTTTGTCATTTGTGGGGGGCTTTCTTCATTCCTTGTTTCATGTGGGATTTTTATTTAGATTAACCTTCTGTAATTCCAATGTGATACATCACTTTTATTGTGATATAATGCCTTTGTATAGCATTTCCTGTACTGATCCTTTCATTAATTTGCTGCTGGTATTTATTTTTTCTGGTACAATTCAAGTATTCACTATTGTGACAGTTCTTATATCGTACTCGTTAGTGCTGTTGACAATTTTAAAGAACAAGTCAATGAAAGGCCTACGGAAAGCCCTCTCCACCTGCGGGGCCCATCTCTTATCTGTGTCTTTGTACTATGGCCCTCTTCTATTCATGTATGTGCTCCCCGCCTCCCAACAAGGAGACAATCACGGCATGATGGACTCTTTATTTTACACTGTCATAATTCCAGTGTTAAATCCTCTTATCTACAGTCTGAGGAACAAACAAGTCATAAACTCACTGACTAAGATATTAAACAGAAATGTATAGATCACAGCATATTATATGCTTTCTATTTATTATGTAGCAATTACACAATTTTCCACTTAGATATATCTCTTTTATGAAAAAAATCAAAGCAATTATAATTTTCCTGTGTGTTTTTAATTCTAATTACATTAGTAATTGAAGCATTTTAATGACTGAAGATAATATTTAAGATAGAATCCTTAAGGTGTTGGTTTCTTTAATTTGAATTATTTAATCTGTATTGTAATATTTTTTAAATGAACTAAGTGCTAAAATAGTGTTTGAATTTTTATGATATTTTATGGGACACAATTATTCTGCTGCTGTTGTGTGAGCTGGACAGCCCTGCTTCATTCACTCAGTTGTGTTAGCTGCTTCTGTCTGTGGGAACAGCTGACAATTCAGCAAAGCTACTAGTCTTTTATAGTCTTTTTCCATCTTTTTCAGGAAATGATTTATTTACTTCTTGTAAAAATTTAACTCCCATTTCATATGAAGAAAGAAACAGAAATAGAAGCAAGATTGTGAAAATAAATAGAAAAGGCAAAAATCAAAGCTTAAGAGGACACTCTTCTCTCAGTGTGTTGTATGAGGTGCAAAAAGAGGTGGCTTAATTGTTTTAGTTTACAACCTTTTGTAAAAAAAACATTTTCAGCCTAATTTGTGTGAATAACTTGATCTATTCAGACACCTAACAGATAAGATCTAGTAACTTAAGATGTATGCAAACAAGCAACGTAGGAAAATAGAAAAGGAAAGTATTTTTATCTTTGATTATTTTAAAAGCTGCATCAAGTAAGGACAAAACATATGTAATACCTCATCTTAGCTTATACCTTAATATCTTAATAATACCTTAAGTAGAATATGTTACTGAAAGCAAGTAGCGTTAAACATGCATTACCTCATATCTCACACTAAGTAATGTTAAGATAAAATGTCACACTTCCCAGTGAGTGGTGTGGTGGGTTACAGCATGAATGAGGTAAGTCTTGTGTTTCTCTACACAGTAGCTTTCCACATACTCTTTACTCTTTAAGTCCACTGAAAGAGTCATATCAATGGCTTACCTTCTGATCAACACTGAAACCTCATGCACATTTCTACTAACATTTATCAGAATCACCCACAATTATTTAGCTGTGTGAATTGAAAAAGTCTAGTTTCTTCTCTCTTTAACTCATACTTACTTTCCAAACATTGATTCTAGATTTTTCTTTATATACACAACCCTAATTGACTAATAATCTTCAACAATTTTTAAAATTACCATGATCAGATTGCATGAATATATTGTCTATGCATTTTGATGTATATATTAAATTTTGATTGACTGTGTCTTACTGTATATGTTATGTTGAATAAAATGTTCCCTTAACACTTGTAGTATTCCATTAACAGTATATAACTGTTAAATTTATCAATTTTAAATGGAACTTTGTGACAACACATTCAGGTTTTTCATTTACCCGATGACCAATGATTTTCAGTATGTATATGTGTTGTTACTTGATATGTGTATAAGTCTTAAGTAACTTGAGTCTTCAAATCACTGTACATCCATTTCTTACTAAATATTTGAGAGCTAATCTTATATTTTAAATACATACTAAACCATTCTGTTACCATTTTGAGAGAAATGAATCCATTTACCTAGATGACAAATTAATCAGAGGAAATCAGTATGCCTATGTTTGTGATTCTTGTGTTACAATTATACTTTTTAAGGGAGCTAAAAAAATAGAATGGAAGAAAGACAGCCTCTTCAGTAAATGGTGCTGGCAAAATTGGTTAATCACCTGTAGAAAACTAAAGCTAGATCCTTATATATCACCCTGGACTAGAATCAACTCCAAATGCATCAAAGACCTTGGAGTCAAAGCAGACACTCTGAAAACATTACAGGAAGGAATAGGAGAAATCCTAGGTCTCCTTGGCACAGGCTGAAATTTTCACAATAGAGACCCAGAAACACAACCAATCAAAGAAAGGTTGGACAAATGGGATTGCATGAAGTTGCAGAGCTTCTGCATGACAAAGAACATAGCTAGCAAGATCAATAGAAAACCCACGGATTGGGAGAAGATCTTCACTAGCCATACAATGGAAAAGGGTCTCATATCTAAAATATACTTGGAACTCAAAAAATTAACTCCCCCAACAACAAATCCTCAAAGAAACAACTGTCCAATAAATAAGTGGGCTAAAGACTTAAAGAGAAGCTTCTCTGAAGGGGAAAGAAGGATGGCCAATAGAGACATGAACAAATGGACAACCTCTCTAGCCATAAGAGAAATGCAAATCAAAACATTGAGATTCCACCTCACCCCAGTTAGAATGGCTATAATCAAGAAATCTAATAACAACAGATGCTGGAGGGGATGTGGCCAGAAGGAAACCTTAGTGCATTGTTGGTAGGAATGTAAACTTGTTCAACTGCTTTGGAAAGTAGTATAGAGGTTCCTCAAAAGACTCCACATATGACCTATGACCCAGCAATCCCACTTTTGGGCATTTACCCAAATGATCACAAACAAGGCCATACTAAGGCTACTAGCATGACTATGTTTATTGTAGCATTATTCACCATAGCTCAAATATGGAACCAATCCAGATGCCCCCTCAGTAAATGAATGGATCAAGAAAATGTGATATATATATATATATATACAACTATATATATATATATATACAACAATGAGATGTACAGCAAACTTTACAACTTTGCCCAGGGAAGGAGGATATGGGGGGAGCGGGGTGGGGGGAGGATGGGAAGGGATGGGAAGGGGAAACAAAGGAGGAGGCGACAATGCTTGATAAGAAATGTACTCATTATCTTGCCCATGTAATTGTAACCCCTCTGTATGGTATTTTCACAATAATAATAATATATATATGGCATATATATATACAAACACACAATTTTATTTTTCTGTATAAAATCAATTAATATAAATACTCCTGAATTTTTAAAGGTACAAGTAAGAGATTAAATTGTTTCTATAATATTTATTATCCTTTACATAAAAAGTAAAATTTTTGCTTAATGCATAATAATTTAAGACTAGATTTTAAAATGCCCAAGTACATAAGTAATAATGGAAATTAATGTTATATTTATATTTCATTTTAATAACTAAAAACTAAATAAACAAAATATTTAATAATTATATTTCCCTTAGGCTATATCATCTTTTTAACCTAACTGCAATTATCTTATAAGATAACTTTTGGGAGACGTAATTGTTATTTTAAAGCACTATTTAAAAATCAATCATGGAAGTGGAGCTGTGGCTCAAAGTGGTAGAGTGCTAGCCTTGAACAAAAGAGCTCAGAGACATCACAAAGGCCTTGAGTTCAAGTGCCAGAACCAGCAAAAAAAGAAAAATCAATAATAAATTTAATTTTTTATTTTTGGTGGTGGTGGGCTTCAACTCTGGGACTGGGCACTGTTCCTCAGCTCTTCAGTCTAAGGGTAATATTCTACCACTTGAGCCACAGTGTCACTTCTGGTTTTCTGGTGGTTTACTGGAGATAAGAATCTTATGGACTTTCCTGTCCAGAATGTTTTCAACTGTCATCCTCATATCTCAGCCTCCTGATTAGCTAGGGCGACAGGCATGAGACACTAGTGCCCAACTTAAATTTAAATTTTTTTTAAGTTTTTTAGATTTAAATTTTTAAAATAAATTTTAAAATTTTTTGGTTGCTCTTTTTTGTTTTCTTTCTTTCTTTCTTTTTTATTGTGAAAATACCATACAGAGGGGTTACAATTACATGGGCAAGGTAATGAGTATAGTTGTTATCAAGCATTGTTGCTTCCTCCTTTGTTTCCCCTTCCCATCCCTTCCCATCTCCCATCTCCCACCCGCCCACCCCCCCATGCCCAACCTCTCCTCCCCTCCCCCTGCCAAAGTTGTAAAATTTTTAAAGATACATCTCCATGGATTTTGATAAGAAGATTCAGTGTGCTTAAGTAAATGTTGTGATTGAAATTTTAAAGTAGTCAAATATTTGCTCCTCTGTTCTATGTCACATCTAATAATAATTTGATCAAACACACACCTAGGTATACACATATATACATATAACAAGAAATTCACAAAAATCCCTCTAGAGATCTGTGCAGCATACATGACTTAAAATTATGAACAAATAAAATCTGAGAATTTCTACCAATTCATCATTTGAGAATACATGGAAATAAAGATAATTCTAAATTTCTAAAATATTAATCCCTAAAGTCACTGGTTATTTATATAACCTGTTTCAGCTTGTCATCTCTGCTCAATATTATTCCCCTAAAAGACAATTGAATGTGAAAATAGTCTCAAAAACCATGACCCAAGGAACTTTAAAACTAGGTTAATATACATGTGGAGAGAATATATTCAAAGAGAATAGATTTGCAAATCAGAGGACAGAGATTGAGTTAAAAATCTGAGACTATTGCACTAGAAAAAAAGGGCAAAGGCATTTTCTAACTTTAAAAGAGAAAGGATAAGTGCAGCAGCAATTACTTTTTAACATAACCCAGATTAAGAGAACACACCACACACACACACACACACACACACACACAAACACACACACACATGTAATGGAAGGGGTAGATTGAAGGAGGTTGAAGGCATTGAAGTGATGACACAGATCAAGGTGAATTCTATACATAAACTGTTTTGTTTAATGGCAAAGATTCAACACATAACTTTGAAATTAAGAAAAGTGAGAAAGGGAATGGGTTGGGCAGGGTGGGTAAGAGTGTTGAAAGGGGTGACATTCATCAAGAGGCACTGTATATATACACTGCTTTGGTGGATGATTAACTCTTTTGTACAACTACTTAAAGATAATAAAAGTATTTATAAAAAATATCACTTGGCCAACAGAGAGAGGAAAGGTGAGCATATGCAATCATTACATTCAATGTATGCTATGTATCTTGACAGAGGGATGGAAGGGAGAAATTGCATGAGAATGGTGGAAGGGATGACATTGATCCAGATGCACTGTACTTATAGCCTGACTTAAAGAATTATAATTAATTATATTAATTGATTTTTAATTTAATTAATTTTACCTCACTCATGTAACTTTAACTCCTCTGTACAGTATTTTTACAATAAAAACATACAAGAAATTAATAATTTTTTAAAAGATGAGCCTACTTGAAGATGATAAAGATAAATATACTTTCCTAATTTCTGATGAGGGATGACTCAGGCAGTAAAACTGTTTCGCTGTGTTAAAATTACTTATACATGGAGTAAAATGAAAGCCAAGAACTATGTTCTTCAAAGTTTTCATAAGAATTATTTGGTGACAAGATGCATTATAAGTATAAACTGTTGTTGAATTAAAACTTCTTCGTACAACTACTTAGAAATAATAAAAAATAAAATAATTGAATGAAATAATTAAATGATGGAATTAGAGAGAATGATCAAGAAAAGTGGATGAATAAAAATTAAGAAATTGCCTGCTGATCACTTCACTGGAGAAGAAATACATATATCAAGGAAGACTAAATTTCCACAGCTGACATGGGGCAGGTCTGGAATATTGAAGGCAAAAGGTAAATTTTAATCCAGAGATCTTATTATTGAACTATGGAAATGTGGTATAGATGTGTCTACAATGCTATTAATTTGTTAGAAAATAAGTATTCATTCACTCATGTATAAACTTTTCAAAATGGCCAATAAAAGAAGGAGAGTCAGGTGGTTTAGGATCTGGTACATGTTATGATGGTCTGGAATTTTTTTTAATCCTTTGGAATTCCCAGTAGCCAGAGGGCAATCTAACCACTCTGAAATCTCTTTATGCTGGAAAATTGTTCCTGCTGTTAGATTCTGTTCCTTATAGTATATCTGAGAAGCAATATGTAGATAACAGTAAATCTTTAAGGCCAAGAATAACTTTTCTCTCTCTTTACCACCTGAGATGCAATAAATTTACTAAATGTACATGAAATAGTTAACATCTCATTTTATTTTCCAAAAAAATACTTGTTAAATAAAAGTTCATATGATTTAAATATACAAGAGAGAAAAGGTTAGGTGGAAAGGTGCCAACAGCTTAAGAACTGTTGTTTTCTGGTAGTAGAAATATAGATAATTAATTGGCTCTATTGGTATTTGATTTATACAGAAAATGTTTTCTTATATACTAAAGAAATACTCTCTCCTTTGATAGGTTATGGAACCTGGACATAGTTAAAGTAAGAGTGTTAAAATTACAGAACAAGGCTTTAGATTTGTTTTTTACCCATAAGTATGCTTATTTTTTGGTTTTATTTTGTTATTCTTATGATGGTACTGAGGCTTCAACTCAGGGCATGGATGCTGTAACTTAGCTTTCTTTGCTAAAGATGCTGCTCTATTACTTGAGATACAGCTCCACTTCAAGTTTGGTGCTTAATTGGAGATTAAGAACTTCAATCAAAGACTTTTCTGTCCAGGCTGGTGACAAACTATGATGCTCAGATCTCAGCCTCTTGAGTAGGATTACAAAAGGGAACGACCATTGTCTGGTTCTTTTTATTTAAGGCAGGTGCTCTACCACTTAAGCCACAGCGCCACTTCCAGTTTTCTAGGGGTTAATTGGAGATAAGAGTCTCACGGACTTTTCTCTACTGGCTGGCTTCAAATCACAGTCCTCAGATATCAGTCTTCTGAGTAGCTATGGTTACAAGCATGAGCCACCAGCACCTGGCTGGCTTTTTTTTAATTACTGAAAACTAGGTTTAGTTTGGTAGCTTGCTTTATAATTGCAATCTTGGAATAAGGAAGAAAAGTTCACTTATTCTTTTTCAATCTTGACTATGTTTTGGGTTATGAGAAATGGCATGAGTCAAAATTTTTATTGTGAAAATACCATACAGAGGAGTTACAATTACATGAGCAAGATAACGAGTACATTTCTTATCAAGCATTGTTGCCTCCTCCTTTGTTTCCCCTTCCTATCCCTTCCCATCTCCCCTACCCCATACTCACCCCTCCCACCAAAGTTGTAAAGTTTGTTTTTCGACATAACAATTTGTACATCTCATTGTTGCAATGGGTCCACCTGTATCCTTATTAAAATGATTTGTTTTTTTCCTTCCCCTCCACAAATTATACCAACATCAAATACAGTGAAAGCAAGGGTTATACCGTGTGGGAGGAACATACAAAGCAACAAAGAAATCATCTTATAAATATGTTAGAAACAAGCACATGAAAGGAAAAACATCTGAATACTTACCTTGGGGTTTAAATGATCACAAACAAGACCATACTAAAACTACCAGCATAACTATGTTTATTACAGCTATGTTTACTACCATAGATAAGATATGGAACCAACCAGATGCCCCTCAGTAGATGAATGGATCAAGAAAATGTGGAATATATACACATGGAATTCTATGCCTCCATCAGAAAAAAGGGCATTGCCCCATTTGTTAGGAAATGGAAAGACTTGGAAAAAAATTATAAGTGAAGTAAGCCAGGCCCAAAGAAACATAGGTCCCATGGTTTCCCTTATTTGTAATAACTAGTATATGTCTGAGTCAAGCAGAAAAGGTCAGAGTTAAAAATTTTTTGACTCATGGAACTTCCATTCTGAAGAAGAATAAATACAACAAGCAGGTAAAACATATAGTGTGCTCAAATATTGCACACATTTCCCACTTGTACCTTAAAGCACTCCGCATACCAACTAAGTTAAAATGTGGGTCTTTCAAGCTTGATCTGAAGTTGTGTACCACCTACTTTAAGAGAGGTGTTACCTTTGCTGAACTGTTTCATGTACCCCTCAAATTTGATGTTCTGTCCATGAGAAAATGCACCCTGGACCCTAGGGAAAAGGTGCCTTGGGATGTGCCCTTCCTACTCACTGTTACAATCTGTCTGACAAAGCTGAAGCTAAGGTAACACACCGACTTCTAAGAAAATGACTTGGCAAAAGTCACTCCAGTTTCTTGACCCATTCATCTACTGAGGGGCAAATAGTGCTACAATGAACGTAATTGTGCTGGTGGCCTTGTTTGTGATCATTTGCATGAATGCCCAGGAGTGGGCTGGGTCACAGGGGAACTCTGTGTTTAGTTTTTTGAGGAACCTCCATATTGCTTTCTAGAGTGGTTGAACTAGTTTACATTCCCACAAACATTGTAGTAGCATTCCTTTTTGGCCACATCCCTGCCAGTAGCTGTTATTATTATTATTATTACTATTATTTTTTGATAATGGCCATTCTAACTAGGAAGTGGTGGAATCTCAACAATAGAATTCTATGCTGCCATCAGAAAGAATGACATTGCCCTATTAGTAAGCAAAGGGAAAGATTTGGAAAAATCATATTAAGTGAAGTAAACCAGACCCAAAGAAACGAAACATAGGCTCCCTGATTTTCTTCATCTGTAATAATTATGATATGACTAGAACAGTCCTAGTAGAGGTTCACAATAGCTGAATAGCTATGTACATATGACCATATAAAATGATGCTAATTGAAATGATCTTCAAGATGTGGAAACAAGAGGGAATTTTGTTTTGTTTTTCTTTTCTTTTTTAAAGTTATTGTTTGCAGTTATTTCTTTTGCATTTCCATTCTTTCTCCTCTGGTTCATTGCATGGTCAGTATTTCTGATTTTAGTAACCGTTGTCTTGTATATAACTTTACCTGATTTGGGGAAGGGAAGGGGAATTACAGAAAAGGTGGGATAATGGGTGAACCAGACAACAGCGATATTCACAAGACATTATGTTGGAAAAGAACTTTACAACTTGAGGTGGGAGAGACGAGGGGAGAGAGAAAGCGGGAGAAAACGAAGAAGCGGGTGACACTGTTTGCACTCATTACCTTACTTGGGTAATTATAACCCCTCTGCCCATCATCTTTCCAAAAAAGTAATTTTTTGTTGTTTTTTTTATTGTGAAAATACTGTACAGAAGGGTTACAATTACATGGGCAAGATAATGAGTACATTTCTTATCAAGCATTGTAGCCTCCTCCTTTGTTTCCCTTTCCCATCCCTTCCCATCCTCCCCCGCCCCTCATAACCCTCCCCCCACAATTTGTTTTAAAAAGTCACTCCATTCACCCATCCTAAAATTAAATGCTGACACTAACAGCCCAAAGTGCTATACCCTACTTCCGAGGGTAATAATGCCCAGCACTGTTAGGGCTTTTCGGTCTGACCACATCTCACTGGCACTGTCCCAGGGAATTAGTACCTTGGCTGAGCTCAGACATAATAAATAATTCATTGAATGTTACCTTGTATCCCAAGGAAAAAGAGCATTGTCTGTGTTGAGAGTACTGCTTTATAAGGTACACAATTCTACTTCCTCAATTCCTCAAAGCTAGACTATACCTTTAGGAATTAAGTTGCTGAAATACTGTCATTCTTGGAAGTGGAATCATCACTGGATTGTTCCCTGCACCCAAGGGCCCAAGTCATATTTTTGCTTTGCCATTTCAATGTCCTTGGAACCATTGCCCCTGGGCTCACAGATTTGGGATGCTGCGTCGACATTCCACAATCCCAGGGTCCAGAGTTACCAGTTGGAGATGTTCAGACCTTTCAGTGTGAAGAAATTGTGTAAAAACTATACCACTGCACTTACTAAGAAGCAGAACTAATACATCTGCCTAACGAGCATATGAAACCCAGCTACCTCTGAAAATCTTCCCCTACAAAAATCTATGCTGAAGATTGGAGAGAAAATGATTATTCTACCAGATGTGCAGAAATCAATGCAAAGAACACAAGAAACAGGAAAAAATAAACATGAGACCACCAATGGAGTATGTAAATATATATTATTCAATTCCAATGAACTAGAAAGTTACAAAGTACATAAAAAGAAATTCAGAATAATGTTCTTAAGGAAATTTGATCAAATGTAGAAGAATAAAATGTGTAATTTAATCAGAAAAATATAATTATTTTAATGTAAAAATGTAATAAAGAGAAATAACATTTATAAAGAACCAAACACAGATCTTGGAGCTAGATGATCCAGTAAATGAAAGTTAGAGAGTTTTAACAGATACTAACCCAAACAGAAGTACCTAACTTTAAAGATCTGAGCTTTGGAATTTTGGAGAGCTTGGGAGAATTAAACTGAATGATGGTAGCTTATATGGTTCATTTAGCAAATAAATATTTACATCACAATAGTTCCAAAGTAGAAGACACAGAGAATACAAAAATTATTTAATGAAATAATGACTGAACAAACTCCTTATCTTGGAAGAGGTATGGACATCCAGACCCCCAAAAATGCTACTGAAAAGGAGATTGATTCAAAATTCTTTGTTTTATAACCTTTGCATTAATTGATGAAAAATCTTGGTTTACTCTCATATGATAAATAAATAATTGTATTTGAAAGTCAGTTTGAGAGTAGTATTGACATTTATGACGACTGAGAAGATATATTCTTAAATAGTGGAAAAAATAGACACTGTAAAGAGTGGAAGACTCATAAGAATTAGAAATTGAGGTGGCAGTAGCAGAGCAATTTAGGTTTGGTCATCAGAAAAGTGATAATGTTAGATGTTTGTTAGACATGTATATAGAAATATCAAGTTGGCAAATGAGCATATCAATCAATATGGTAGATTTTGCTATTTAAATTAAGGAACTACTTTTAGTTTTCCTCACTTAGAAAAAATAAGTTGCTTAGAAAAAAGAGGTTACCCATTCTCATTGAAACCATTTTAAACTCCCTTTGGTGTTATTTGATGTGATTCAAGACAAATATAGAGTAGCTATCTCTGTCTCTCAATAAAATAGCTAGCATGGATCACAATACAAAGATGGAAAGGGTCAAAGAATAGCAGGTTTGAAGGTAGGAATTTCCTACCTCCATCTTCATATCTGAATACAAATCTGGAGAAAAAAGTTGAGCATAGCAGTTTCAAGAGAGGCAACAAAAAGATGAATAAAAGTGAAAATACAGAGAAAAGAAGAGAAATATTCAGTTCAAAACCAGTGATAAAGGTAGATACTAGGAAATGTAAGAAGCAACAGAAGAGGGGACTAGAATGTATCCCAGCGATAAAGTGCAAAGTAAAGAGTGTTGGAGCTCTTAGGCATTAGTACTCTTTACCTGTTAAAATTTTCTGCAGCACTAAAAATGGGATAAGAATAGGCTTACATTAATGAAACTAAAAACTCTAATTGCTTTTATACTATTTGTCCTCTCAATATATTACTAGACCATTCTTTAATCTTTACTAAGGTGTTACATACTGTGAATATAAAGTAAGAACTTGAACAAATCTGATAGATACCAGAACTGAAAAGCTCTTGTCTCACTTCATTATGAAAGGAAGCAGAGAAGAATCACTTCTCTTTCAGAAAAGCTATTATGATTGAACCATTTTGAGACTTCTATTAACTTCTGGAAAAGAATTCATGGGCTAGTAATTGGCTAGCACTTCATTCACCTGTTAACTGCAGACATACACAGAATGCTAACAACCACTGTTGAAAATGTCATAATGAATTTAACAATTTCCACTAGAGACCTAATTAGAAGTTTGATACAGACTGGGAATTAGGAAACTTCTCTAATTGTAAATATGTATGTATTTCCTATGCAATGCTCAGTAGAACTTATTAGGAAATCTGTAAGGATTTGTTTTTAGAAAGGTCACATTACTTTTTGCAAATGAAAACAGTGTTCACACAGTAATTACCAGTCCCAAGAGTCAACTTTGGCACCGATGTAAGATTTCTTCTCTGCCTTGGCACTAAACCAATCTGATTCCACAGTCTACATCCTCTTTTTCTATCTTGATGAGGAT
Organism: Dipodomys ordii; assembly: GCF_000151885.1. Classification (NCBI taxonomy): domain Eukaryota; kingdom Metazoa; phylum Chordata; class Mammalia; order Rodentia; family Heteromyidae; genus Dipodomys; species Dipodomys ordii. The sequence continues at coordinate 8,735,149 of NW_012267289.1, read as the reverse complement.
GACTCATTAAAGTAAGATGATTCTGGCAATGGTTCTCACTGAAATATTTTGGATTCATTTACTGTGCATTTTTATTTCCTAGCACTCAGCTAACTCCATACTCTATCCTTTACCTTCCTAAGATTGCAAGTCCTGGGTTCTCCAAAAGAACACAGTCAATATTTTGTTTTAAGAAAAAATTACATATTTTATTGATTGAAACCTGTATCACGAATTCATTAGTACCTCCATTTACTTACCTTCAGTCTCTCTGAGCTAATAATAGACACGAAGCAGGATAGAGACCTGATCCAGGAGAGGGAAATCTCAGTTGTACATGATGGATAAATACAGTGATGAGGTACATAATTTCTATGAAGAGATCCACATGCTGTTGACTAGACGAGGAATCCAGGCTAATTCACAAATCCTCTTTGTCTCTGTGGTTTAATTTATAAAAGGCAAATGTCACAAGAATAATAAATTAAATTCAGATATTTGTTGTGAATATCTAAAAGATTCATAACATGCTAGCATAAACTATTTTAACACAGAACCTGGCACATAAAGGTTCCTATCCTCTGGGGGCTGGGGGCTCACACCTGTTATCAAGCTACTCAGGAGGCTGAGATCTGAGGACTCTAATTTGAAGTCGGCCTGGGGCCCTAATGTTTTTCTCTCCAATTAACCAGCCAAAAGCTAAAAGTGGAGCTATGGCTCAACTGGTAAGAGTGCTAACCTTGAGCAAAAATAGGTCAGCAACAGTGCCCATGCTCTGAGTTCAAGCCTCTGTCTTGGCACACACATAAAAAGAATTTAGCAGTGCCAGTTGCTAATATTTAAGGTGAAAACTGAAGTCTTCTTGAAATTAAATGCATATGTGTAATAAGCCAGAGGTGATGATGGTAACATGATCGCAGTAAATGTACTTGAACATAAGGAGTATTTCATTATATATAGATATTGAACATTTTGGTCATTTTACTGTGAAAGAACAATTTCTGTGTTGTCTTCTAGAATGTTTGTTCTACTGTGATGTATGATTATGAAGTTTCATGATTGTATCATCTAAGTAGCCAACTATTATTTAGTTGGAATCTATAAGCTTTTCTGCCCAGTAGTGTTTGTCTTATTATGGTGGATGCATTGACATTTAGAGAATGTATGTCCACAATTGTTACTGCTTCTTGATGTGTTTTTCCCCCTGAATATTTATGTCATCTAACAAATTTGGTACTCAAGAACACTTTCTCAGATACAACTAATTTACTTGTTTATGTATACCTTTTACTTCAAAATTATGCTCTTATATTATACCTGTTTATCCCAGTGAGATTTATTTCTTGCAGGCAATGAACATTTCGATTTTGTTTTCAACCCAACCTGTCAGACAGACATTTTCTTTTAATTGCAGAATTGAGCCCGTTACCAATCAGAATTGTTATTGTATGCACTAATTATTGTCACTTTTTTGTTTCTGATTCTTTTTTAGTCCATCTGTGTTCATCTTTTCTAGTGGGATTTATTGTAGTGGAAGTCTTTCTCTTTTATGAGTAGGATTACTTCTGAATGAAGAGGTTTCCATGTGTGTATCTTCTGATGCTCTGACTTTGTGATCACGTATTCTCTCGTTTTACTTATTGTGGAAGGTTTTTTAAAATACGTATTTAATCATGAAGAATAGCTTTTCTAGGTAATCATCGTGACAGTCATTTTCCTTCCAATTTTGAAATACAATATTCAATGTTCTCCTAACTTTTAGAAACTTTTACTTGGCTAATAGTTTGTTTACTTACTAGATATATCTTTTCTTTTTGTGTATATATTTTTATTGTAAAGATACTGTACAGAGGGGTTCCAGTTATATAAGTAAGGTAATGAGTGTATTTCCTATCGAACATTGTTACCTCCTCCTTTGTTTTTCTCCCACCTCCACAACTCTTCCCTCCCCCGGCCGAAGTTGTAAATATGTTCAAAACAAATTTTATATCTTTTCTTTTTGTTATTTTATTGTAAGGGTGATGTACAGAGGGATTAGATTTACATAAGTAAGGCAATGGATCCATTTCTTGTCAAACATTGTTAACTCCTCATTTTTCTTCCACCTTCCTTCCCCCAGACTCACTCCCCTCCCCCACAAGTTGTAACATTCATTTACAACATAGTTTCTTGTGAGTATCACTGTTGTTTTGGTTCGCCATTTGTCTTTTGTCTTACCATTTTGTCACTCCCCTATCCTTCCCCAGATCAGATAATCGTGTGTACAAATCACAGGTTACCAAAACAGTGACAACAGGGGATAAACCAAATGGGGAGAAAAGATTAAAAAAAAAAGAAGAAAAAGGAATAACTTTATACAGTACATTAAAAACAAAAACAAAACAAAACAAAACCCCTGAAAAACCTCTAGTTTTCACATCTTGGAGTTCATTCCATTAGCATCATTTTATATAGTGATATGTACATAGATATAGATAGCTATTGAGCTATTGTAGTCCTCTGCTAGGACTATCTTAGATATATACTAATTACAAATGAGGGAAACTATGTAACCTATGGTTTTTTATTCTGGCTTACCTTCACTTAATATGATTTTTCCAAGTCTTTCCGTTTCCTTACAAATGGAGCAATTTCATTCTTTCTGATGGAAGCATAGAATTCCATTGGGTATATATACCACATTTTCTTGATCCATTCATCTAATGAGGGGAATCTGGTTTGGTTCTGTATCTTACCTATGGTAAATAACACTGCAATGAACATAGTAGTGCTGGTGGCTTTAGCATGGTCTTTTTTTGTTGGTGGGAATGTAAATGAGATATATTTTTTCTTAACTGAGCCTTAAGTCAAGGCCAGCATGGAGTACTGTAGCAGTGCTATCTCCAGGTCAACCTCAATAAATAGAATTTTATCCTTATTTAAATACAATAATTGATAATAATTAATATTAACAAAAATAAAAATTATTGAATAATGAATCAAAATTTGTGTCTTAAAAATTAAGGATTAGAAAATTGTGAGTATGGGGGAAATTTTTGTATTTTTCAATCACCATTTTCTTTCTTACCTAATCATCTCTTAATAACGCCTTCCTCCTTCATTTCTGTTACCTTTTTGCTATTTAGTTTTTTTTTATTGTCCATACTTCATAAACTTTTTATTAATTATTTTTTTTATTTTCATCTTAATAAATTGAGAAGAACATCTACTTTTTTTTGAAGAAAACTAATAACATCAGCTACCTTTGGATCATTCTTGATCTCAAAAGGGAAGATTGAGTTTTACAATACAGGCAATACTTCTTAATTTTTAATACCTTATCTTTATTTCTTTAAGGAATTTTTACTTCAAATGTTAAGATTTCTTTTTTTTTTAATTTTATTTTATTTGTGAACATGCTGTACAGAGGAGTTACAATTACATGGGCAGGATAATGCGTACATTTCTTACCAAGCATTGCAGCCTTCTCTTTTGTTTACCCTTCACATCCCTTCCCAGCCTCCCCCCTCCCCCGCAATCCCAATCCTTCTCCTCCCCCCCTTCCTCCCCTCCCCCCCCCACACTGACGTTGTAAAACTCGTTTTGGACATGACAACTTGTACTTCTCATTGTTGCAACAGGTCTACCTGTATCCTTAAACAACTGGTTTTTCCCCATCTCCTCCACAAGATATACTGACATCAAATATAGTGAAAGCAGGGGTTATACTGTGGGGGAGGGACATACAAAGCATCAAATGTTAAGATTTCTGTCATGAAATATTATAAAATTTTAGCAATGTTTTTCACATCTGTAAAATGGTCATATTTTCTTTTAATTGATTGGGGAAGAAGATAATATTAAAATTAATATTAAATGAACTTTAAAATTCTTGAAACTACTTTGTTCATATTATACTTATTATATAATACCAATTAACTTGTTACATTTTAAAATTATATGTATACACTCACAAATGAAAATTTTCTGCAAGTCTTCTTTCTTGTATTCAGCTTGTGACAACCTTAGGAAATGAACTGAAAAATCTAGCCTCACTTTAAATTTTCTATTTTCTCCGAGTTTTCTATCCATGGTTATAGGCTTCGAGAATTTGCATTCCAAATAAGTCAGATTCTTTTTCTTCAATAAAGGGGAAATCATAGATGTTACAACAATTGGAAAGCATTATTGGTAAGTGATTTAGCTATGCATTCTTTTTTTGTTGTTGTTGGGTTTGTTTTTGTTTTTGTTTTTTTTTGGGTCCCGTCATGGAGCCTGAACTCTGGGACTGGGCGCTGTCCCTCAGCTCTTCAGCTCAAGGCTAGTGCTCTACCACTTGAGCCACAGCACCACTTCCGGCTTTTTTCTTTTTGCTTATGTGGTGCTGAGGAATCGAACCCAGGGCCTCAGGCATGCAAGGCAAGCGCTCTACCACTGAGCCACCTTCCCAGCCCAGCTATGCATTCGTAGTAGTCTCTTGTGTTCCTTTTTTATTTCTATGGCCTTGGTTGTAAAGCCTCTTCTCTCATTTCTGACTTTATTTTATTTGTTTCCTTTTTTTATTTCAATAGGCTAGCTTAAAATGTAAATTTTTATCTTTTCAATTTGTAATGTCTCAGGCAACTTCAAAAAAGATAATGAACTGGACTTATTATCTAGCTCTTTGCTTTATTACCTATGGAAAATCTGGGAACAGAGGTGCTCTCCTGATGGTATGATAGTGTATTAAAAAGAAGAGCTGTAGCAAATAATATCTCAGTTTCCCCCATTGACTTCAATGTAGCTGATTCTGTGTTTGCCTGGGATGCATACACGTCTCAATGAGTTTTTATATTTCTCACTAAGAAAATCGATTTGTGTATCATTGTTGACTCAATATGTCTGTGGCAGAAGAGACAGTCTTTATGTCTGTTATTTTGTCGTCTTGCTGACATCTTCTCAGAATGTGTTTTAAAGGACCTGCTCGTGTCATCCTCTTCATGCAGGCATGAGGATAAACTCAAGTTCAATCCTAACCTACAACCCTGGCATCAGTGAAGTGAGCTAAGGCATAGGGTTTGAAGGCATATTCTTGAGTTGGAAACACAGGTATTAGATGCTGTAATGCTACTTGACATGGATGGACTATTATCTTTTGTCACCAATCACAGGATTGTGCTCCATCATAGAGGCTGAATCTATTTTTCAATCCCACTTTGTGGAGTCTGCTTTTCTGGACCACTCATGGCATAAATCTAAATCAGGCTTAGCTAAGGCTTAGAGGTAGGAATAAATTAAAGGAGAACTCTGGAAAACAACCCATAGTTGAAAATATGCAAAGAAGATCAAAGTTTGTGGTCTAGACTTTTTTTTGATGAGAACCCACCTGCAGCCCACTGAATATTAGAATAATTCACTGGGTTTTCTTAGGCCATGGCTCATCCAAAGCCAGCTTGTTGAGGTCAGGAAGAAAAAAACCTTCTCTGCTTTCAGTCAATATGGACATAAGAACATGGTAGCAACAAAATTAATAGAGAGTGAGTATGCCTATATATTCTGAATTCATATCACTGGTAGTTGTGTTATTGAGGCTAGAGGAATCACCAACACTAGCAGAAACTCCATTCTACTCTAGTGCCCTCCAGCTCCTACTACTCAGACAAACCTTAACATATTAGCCCTATGCCATCTGAGGGGGAAAAAATTCCTGGCCAAAGGATCAGCCTCAGCATTACAAATTACAAAACAGGTTAATATAGTTATGACCAGAAATTAAAAATAAACTCTGAATATTCAGCAACATGAATGACTTTAAGATGATTAAACTGGGTAAAAGCTAGATTCAAGCTAGGTGGTGGTGGCTCATACCTGTAATACCAGCTACTCAGCAGGTAGAGATCTGAGGATCACGGTTCAAAGCCACCTTGGGTAGTATAGTTCTTGAGATGCTTATCTCCAATTAACTACCAGAAAACCAGAAGTGAATCTATGGCTCAAAGTATTAGAGTGCTAGCGTTGATCAAATGAGCTCAGGTACAGTACCCAGGCCCTGAGTAACAAGAGAGAAAAGGAAGGAAGGAAGGAAGCAAGCAAGCAAGGAAGGAAGGAAGGAAGGAAGGAAGCAAGCAAGCAAGCAAGGAAGGAAGGAAGGAAGCAAGCAAGCAAGGAAGGAAGCAAGAGAGGAAGGAAGCAAGAGAGGAAGGAAGGACGGAAGGAAGAAAAGAGACAAGAAGGGAAGGAAAAGGGACAAAGGAAAGAATGGAAAGATGGGAGGAAGGAAGGAAGGAAGGAAGGAAGGGAGGGAGGAAGGAAGGGAAATAAGGAAGGAGAGAAAGAAAGAAAGAAAGAAAGAAAGAAAGAAGAAAAAAGACAAGAAAGAGAGAAAGAAAGGAAGAAAAAAGAAAGAAAAGAAAAAACTAGAGGCGAGCCTATGAACCATGCATTTCCAACTTTGTAAAAATTCTAGAAAAGAAATGCCTACAGTGAAAGAAATTAGACTAGTGTTTGTATGGGGCTAGGTAGATTGACTGTATAGACATATCTGATAAATTTTTGTGGTGATTAAATTGGTAAAATTTTACTCTACTAATGGTATAACCACATAGTTTCTGAAACAATTTTAAACTCTTAAAATGTATGTATTTTTATCACGTACAAACTATATATTGATAAAGCCAACAAATTTTCTCTAGTTTTATTCTATTGACCACTTTCATAGTATTTTCAGATATGCTGATTTCATCCTGAAATTTTCTATGGTTTCCAGTCATTTTAACATTTAGAATAGCTGATTACTCTGAAATTTCAAGAATTGTAACACACTTGTACAACTTAGAATCAAAATTTTATAGAGTATTAGAAAAAAATAGATTGATGAAGTTCACATAGCAATTCTTATCAGAGAGTAACTTTACATCATCTGAACATGTGCTTTTGACACTATAACGAATGCTCATCCTCAATATTTCTTTTTTTATTGTGAAAATACCGTACAGAGGGGTTACAATTACATGGGAAAGAAAATGAGTACATTTCTTATCAAGCATTGTAGCCTCCTCCTTTGTTTCATCCTCAATATTTCCTACTGAAAAATGTGTTTGGGTATTATATTGTTTTCTATATGCGTAAAACAGATCTGGTTGTGTTAATAGTGTAGGCTAAAAGTACAAGCTGGCAATTGACCAAGGGATTTCCACAACACATATAGATTAGGATGACTTCCTTAATTCAAATAGTTTTAAATATATATATAATATATATATTATATATATAGATATAAACAGGTTTTTTCAACCTGCCAAGACAGGTTTTTATTTTTAAAATTTAATTTTATTGCAAACATGCTGTACAGAGGGGTTACAGTTACATGAGTAAGGTAAGGAGGACATTTCTTGTTGAACATTGTTACCCCTCCTTTGTTTTTCTCCTACTATCTCTTCCCTCTCCCATCTCTTCCACTCCTCCCCACCCCAGAAGTTGTAAAGTTTGTTTCCAATATAGTATCTTATGAGTATCATCCTCTATCCTTGTTTCAGCGTTTTGTTATTCTCTTTCCCCTCCCCAAATTAGATAAAAGTATATACAAGATGCAAGGTACCAAAATCAAATACAGTGACAACAGGGGATATACCATAGGAGAAAGAACATATATAACAAACAAAAAAATCACATAGTACATTAAAAACAACAATGAAGAAGAAAAAACTCCTATGTCCATATCTTGGGATTCATTTTGTTTAGCATCATGTAATATAGTCATATGTACATAGCTTTTGAGCTTTTCTGCTCATCTGATAAGATTATCCTAGATTAGTACACAACTAATTATTAAAAATAAGGGAAACCATGGGACCTATATTTCTTTCGGTCTGGCTTACTTCCCTTAATATGATTTTTTCCAAGTCTTTCCATTTCCTAACAAATGGGGTGATGTCATTCTTTCTGATGGAAGCATAGAATTCATATATATATATATATATATATATATATATATATATATATATATATATATATATATATATATATATATATATTTCACATTTTCTTGATCCAATCATCTACTGAGAAGCATATGGTTTGGCTTCATGTATCTTAGCTATGGTGAATAATGTTGTGATAAACATAGTTGTGCTGGTAGCTTTAGTATAGCCTTGTTGGGTAAATACCCAGAAGTGGGATTGCTGGGTCATAGGGAAGCTCTATGTGAAGTCTTGAGGAACCTCCATACTGCTTTCCAGAGTGGTTGAACAAATTTACACTCCCACCAACAATGCAGTAAGGTTCCCTTTTGGCCATATTCCCACCAACATCTGTTGTTATTAGATTTCTTGATCATAGCCATGCTAAGTGAGGTGAGGTTGAATCTCAATGTTGTTTTGATTTGCATTTCTTTTATGGCTAGAGAAGTTGAGTATTTCTTCATGTGTCTATTGGCCATTTTTATTTCCTTTTCAGAGAAATCCAAGGCAGATTTAATAGAATAAGTGATGCCTAGGTGAACATTTTAAGAGCAATGTAACTATCAGTTAATCTACTAAGATAAGGACCAATTGATTATTTACAGTTGACCATACTTATCCAGAAAACACATTCACTAATTTATGCCTAGGTTATAAAGAAAGTGGATTCTAAATTTCTCATACTAGTGGTTGTTCTCTAGAACAATAAGAACAGCTATAAATAAGAATAGTATTTAAATGAAATGAACCCCAAGATATGGACAAAAGAGTTTTTTGTCGTAGTTTTTAATATACTATGTGATTTTTTTGTTTCTTTTGTATGTTCTTCTCCCTATAGTTTATCCCTGTTGTCATTATATTTGATTTTGGTACCCTGCATCTTATATATACATTTATCTAATTTGGGGAGGGTAAAGGGAATAACAAAATGCTGAAACAGGACACAGGATGACCCATTGCGCAATGATATTCACAAGATACTATGTTGGAAACCAACTTTACAACTTCTGGGGAATAGAGGAATGTGAGGTCAGGGAGGGAAGGGATAGTAGGAGTCAAACAGGGATGGGGTAACAATGTTTGACAAGAAATGTATTCTGTAAGTCCCCGGTATAGCCTCTTAACAATAAAATAATTTTTTAAAAGAATAGTATTTATTTCAAGTGTAAACAGCAAGAAACTCAACCACAAACATTTGTAGTTTGACAGACTTGATCAAAGCTTTATAGCAGGAAAATGGAAAGGCTAACTGGGCAAACTAAGTAGGACATCCTATGTGATTGGTTAGAAATGCCGGCTAGCATCTCTATTTGGTTCTCGAGTGAAAAACAAAAATCAGAAAGCTAGAATGGATTGATCAAACCCTACACATTTGACCTAGTTATTACAAAAACTATTGTTACAGTTACTGTATTATTACTGAAGACAGCCCACAGCTTCTTACTAATTTGACATAATATTGTGGTCTCCTAGGCATTTTAATGTGAAAAAAACCCACAAAAAAACAAGAGTTGGTTTTCTAGGAAGGGGCATAAGTTGGGTGTCAGATTTCAATTTAACATAATGTAGCATATCATAGTACTTAAGAGACAATGGCTTCTGGAATCAAACACTGAACTAAAATCCTGGACTTGTCACTTTCTAAGTATGGGCCTTGGTGATTACTTCGCCGTATATGAGCTTCCTCATCTATAAAATTGAGACATGATTTACTTTGTAGGATATGTTATAGTATTTGCAATATTTTTACGCATGAGACATCTATGACTTTCAGGAAAAATAGCATGACTAGTATTAATATTTTTGTGTTTGCATATTTTAAAACTTGAAAGAAAAATTTTTCCATTTATGCAAAATATTCCAGTGAACTTCATGGAAGTTTGAACCCATTAGTTTAAATTCTAAGATGGTTAGTTTGCATAAAAACAAACTGACATTGTAGAATATCATTATATCCTAGATGAATGACAAGAAGGCTTTCCAAAAAGTCATCATAGTATATAAAACAGAGTACATATTTTTAAATGTACCTGAAGTTGTGCTTTTTTTTAAGGTTCAGTATTGTGTGTTTGTATAGAAAAGAGGAAAGAAATGTAATGGAAAATATGAGGAAGGAATAACCAGAGCTACAGGAACAAAAGTGTTCTTACAGAAGTCTGAGGATGGAAGGATTTCAATGTGGTCAATACTGAGAAATAATACAGTTATTTAATTAAATGATAATGGACATTGGTGCACTAGATATTTTTCGATTAGGAGTTAAATAATGATCACAGTAAGAGAGTACTATCAGCACATGTTTGAGCAAAGAAGTGAAACCAGTTAAAACCCAAACAACCAAATGCAGTCATTATATTCATGTACATTATACAGAAATTGAACTTGAGGGTAGGTATAGGAAGGGAGAAATGGAGGAGAAATGAAAGGGATGGCATTGATGAAAATACATTGCATTAACAATCTGACGTATGGATTGTAACGTCTTTGTACAACTGCTTCATAATAAATTTCAAAAAAAATACCCCGCAACCAACCAACATCTCTTTCTCCTAATGTTTTCTAAAGTTTGTTCTGTACTTTTAAGCACCCATCTTTCACTTTAATCTTGCTGACTCTTCAGCTTATAATGAATTGCATTCGTTTCTGTTTTTAAAATTTAATTCAACTTTCAAGAATCATAAAAGATGTCATTTTGGTAATATCAGTTGCCTCTGTAATGGAAAGTGCATTTGTATTTTAGCTTTAAAGTCATTTTTAACTAGCATATAAATTCATTAGATCTTCTAGGTTTTAAAATGATAAAGTACAGTATTGTTGTATATAGTCGTTGTATTGTGTAATAGCACACTAGAACTAGGTCTTATCAGAAACCTTTTGCTCATCAGTCTATGCTTCCACATCTGTCCTTCATTCCTATGTTCCCAATCTCTTGTAATCACCATGAGCTCAACCTCATTGAATTCTACAAAAGTCAGATCAGGTGAAACTAGTCTTCTATTGTTAACTTCCTTAACATAATGTAGAGTTCTGTTGTTAATGCTTAATTCAGTTGATACCTCTTATACAATTATATAATATACATATTTACATGTAAGTACTCCATGTGTAGTTGTATATAAGGAATGCATGCCTTCTACATTGGGAGCTGCATAGTAAAGACACTATTTCCCACTTATCTATGCAGGTTTTTGATCTACACTTCTACTACTAATTCAATGGATGGTCTGTTTCACATTCTATAAATGTTGGATTTATTTAAATTGCATTATCTGGAACCAATCTAATTAGCATCCACAGAGGCCTATATTATTTGAAATTGAGATGTTTGCCATCTGTTAAGTCAAAAATAAAATTCATCTACTGGAGGATAAGTGAAAATTTCCCATGCATCCCATGGATGCATATTCAAATGAGGCCCAATTAGAATGTGTACACACATTAAAATGTGTGCATCTTAAAAATGGGACTCAGAATTCATACAAAGACTGAAAGGCATTTAGGCAGACTAGAAAAAAAGCATTTCAGATGCACAGTCATTTCTATATAAATATTCAAGAAGTACAGAGGTGATGGGTATGTATCCAGGGATCGATTTTTTATTAGTGAATAGGCAGAAATACAGTCTGAGAAAGTATAAACCAAATCTACAAACCTTTGGAATCCCAATTTAAAATGTTTTGAAAAGTAATGAGGAACTAAAATCTTTTCTATTGTATAAAATCTTAGTGATACAAGGGAAAAGATGGATACCGGAAACCAATTGATATTTATATTATGATTATGTCACTGGTAATAGTAATGGTTTTATACATGTGTGCATAATTCCAAATTCATAGTTTTATATATTTAGTATGCAAAGCCTGGCATGCCAATCATACTTCAAAACAGTTTTTTCAGTTATTTTCTGCTATTTAAGTGGATCTAAAGAACACAGTGCTAGAATCCTTTCAAAGAATAAATCTATAAAATATTTTCACACTCATATGTATAGATGCAACCACTTGTCCACGAATCTGAATTTTTTTCAAGTAGGCTTCATTCCTACTTAAAGTGATTAGTGTAGATTTTTGCTTAGAAAAGCAAAAAAATAATTCAGATTATTTTACGGTTTTTAGCATTTGGAGGTAGCACCACCTGATTGGGGAAAAAAACAATACTGATAATCTTTAAATAGATTTCAGTGATAGCAATTTGACTTTACCACAGAATCTCAAAATGTATTTATAATTAATCTAGTTTACTACTATGTTGGGAATCATGCCTCTCAGATTAGAAATCTCTACAGAAATATTCTGATGTCAATGCCAAGGAATTCCCTTTAGATTCAATGGAAAACTTTAATTTGGGCCTAGAGTTAGCATAATTATTGTTACTGACTTAGAAGTGGAGACATTTTCCTGGAATTCTTTCTTCTTACGATCTCTAAAGCAAACAACATCAGGTGGCTACATCCATCTTATAAAATGTTTGCTCAATGAATTCAAATCATGAGGATTGATTGATTTCTAATTTATTGGGAAGCACTTAGTAATAAATATCTCTAAAATACTTTAATACATTTTTGTTTTCACAATTTACTTATTTAGCTACTTTTCATTTTGTCTCTAAGTCGAAGACATTATTGAAAGAAATAATGTCTCAGTAAATGGATCATTCTGAGTATCAGCAAATGTAGAGGTAAGTTCACAAAACTGAAAAATAACTCTGGATTTAAAGGCAAGTTGACTTCTAATTCACATGAGTGATTCTATTTTGTATTCATTTATTGTGTTCTCATTCAATATCTTCCATGCCAAGTAGCAATTGTTAGAAACTATTTCTGTGGATTTACCATTCTATGGTGTTACAATGATCAAAAGTAGTATGTTTTATATTTCTACAAATATGTTTCCAAAATATTAAAATCCTAGGGAACATTTACAAAGTGTTATAGAGCCAGGAACTGGTGGCTCATGCCTCCACTTTTATCTAAGAAGGTTGAGATCAGGTCTGGGAAAGTGACTCAGTGGTAGAGTGCTTCCCTCACATGCCCTGGGTTGGATTCCTCAGCATCACATAAACAGGAAAAGCCAGAAGGCTGAGATCTGTGGATTGCAGTTCAAAGCAGGCAGGAACTTGTGATTCTTGTCTCCAATTTACCACCAAAAAACCAAAACTAGAGCTGTGGCTCAAGTGCTAGAGAGCTAGTCTTGAGAACAACAAAAAAGAAACCTCAAAGGCAGTTCCCAGACCCTAAGCTCAGGCTTAGGACCTACAAAACAAGTGTTATAGAGGGTCTGGGAGGGTGGCTTAGTGGTAGAGTGCTTGTCTTGCATGCATGAGGCCCTGGGTTCGACTCCTCAGCACCATACAAAAAGAAAAAGCTGGAAGTGGCACTGTGGTTCAAGTGGTAGAGTGCTAGCCTTGAGCTGAAGAGCTGAGAGACAGCACCCAGACCCAGAGTTCAAGCCCCACGACCAACAACAACAACAAAAAAGGTGTTATAGATCTAAAATACAAAGACAGATATCTAAAATACAAAGGCAAATTATGGAAGTTTATTAGCTGGTGTAAAAAGAATACAGTGTCTGATGATATAACAGGGAATCCTCCCACATATTTTTAATAAATGCCAATTGTCAAAAATGAAAGGGAAAATTATATTATTCATTTAATTATCTGCTGATAAAACAAAAGAGAATCTCATTGTACTACACAAATGAATAGAGCAAAACACTATATTAAGATCAGTCTAGACAAGAATTAGAAGCAGAGACATACCAATAAAATAATTTTTAAAACAATACCCTTTGAATAACTACTCTTGACTCCTCCAAAATTGCATATTTGAAGTATGCTGAAATCAAAGATGGTAGCCATTTTTGGAAGAAAAGTGATCATATTTATCACACTTTAAAAACATGTATTATTTCTAAAGTTGAAATATTGTACTGTTTTAGTTGCAGAACTATATTACATCTATAATTAATTTGAATGATATCGAACTCTAATAAATATAGCAGATTAGAAGTAAATGAGTCAAAAAATTTAAATGACCAAGTAAACAAGAAACCTCCATGGAACTCAGCAAAACTAAAGACACTGATTTTTACAAAAGATCTTAGATAATATACAGGCAGGTATTCAGCAGAAGGAACAAGCATACTGTGAGTAGAGACTTTAATACCAAGTTTCACAAGGTCAGATATGAATACAACACTGAAAACCAGATGCAGTTCTAGTATGGTAAATGGATAACTAAGAGTTAAAGCCCTAAGGTATTTGTCAGAGAAAATAGGATATGTTAAAATAAATATAAACAAATATTTCATAAATATAAACAAATATATTGTTTTTGTAAGATATTCAGTTAATCTTATATAAGAAAAGCTACTAAGAGGTTAGTAACATGCTTTTCAAACTTATACTTGTTTGCAACAAGGGAGTTGTACTCACCTATGAAAACAAGTGAAATCATGTCATTTGCTAGGGAAAATAGAATTGAAGATTGTCATGTGAAATGAAATACGTTAGTCCCAACAAGGAAACCATCACCTATTTTGTCTTATTAGGGATACTAAAGAGAAACAAAACAAAATAAACAAATTCATGATGGTAAGAAGTATGACTAGAAATGTGATATGAAACAGAAAGGCCAGAGAAAGGAAAAGGGACAAGAAAGAGCAATGGTGGGCTGAGTATAACCAAAATATACTACTTGTGTCAATAAAAAAATCACCATGCAACTCTCTTACTTTGTATAATTTAGTTTATGGGAATAAGAATATTAGGAAGTCAATCTATAAGCATCAACTGTAAGCAGTATTTTGACCCATACGATGTTACTTAGAATTCTCTTTATTTTTACTAAAAAGCTAACGTAAGAAAATATCTTCAAGCTGGGTGGTGGTGGCTTAGATGTGCAATGCTAGTTACTCAGGAAGCTGAAGTAGGTTGCTTAGGGTTCAAAGCCATCATGGAAAAAAAAAGACAAATCTGTGGAGCTTTTTTCCTCCAATTAGCCAATAAACTACTGGAACTGGAGGCAAAAAAAGGTAATGGCGGACGTGAGACTGCTGCTGTTTCCACAGCGCGATCTGGGAACGCGAGTCTGGCTTAGTCAGGAAGGGACTACACCATGCGGGTATAGACAAACTTTAGTGAAACATCACTTGCTTATATACAAGTACACAGCAGGAGAAGTAAATCTTCAGTCAGGGGGCAGAGAGTTAATCTTAAGCGGTTTTGCGAGAGCTCAGACAATTAGAGTGTAACTTTAAGTCAATAAGCAGGAAAAGCTAATCCTTGTCACCAAATGTGGAGTAGTTGCAGTAATCAGTAGATAATGCACAGGTGAGTACTCAGAGGGCGGGGCGCCGGGGGACTGTTCTACAAAGTTAACTAGGAGAAGCACGAATGACACTCCCGCAAACCATTACCTAAGTCTGGCGCCGGGCACAGGACGGTTGCCACGCATGGATGAAATGGCGTCCCCCTTTACCACGTGGGTTGATGCCTCTGACAGAGACCATACTTAAAGCCTTAGTATACTGGGACAGAAAGGAAGAAAGAGAAAAAGAGCAGGGGTGGGTGGGGGAGGGAGAGAAACTTTTATCGCCAAGTGTGATGGTGCATTCCTATAATTCCTACTACCAAGAGGCATAGATAGAAGGACCATTGTTCAAGGCCAACGATGCTTTGTTACACACAAGCAAGGCATCATATGTAAAACCTTCAACTCTAGCTACTTGGATGATGGAGGTGGGAAGATCATCATTTAAAACCAGCCTGGGGGAAAAATACAAGACCCTATCTAACACAAAAAACAAACCAAAAGAATAGACAGAGGACTGAAACAAGTGGATCAAGCAGTAGTCCACTTGCCTAGTAAATGCATAACTTCGAATCCCAATTGTATGAATTTATGGTATGGGTGTTCAAATTGGTAAGGGAAAATTGTGTATTCTTGCCCTGAGCGTATACGTGGGCATGGAGTAATATCTAGAATAAAAGCTTTCATTCTAAAAATGGTTACAGATAAATTACAGCATTTTGTGTAATTTACATGGAAGGTAGTCTTTACCCATGTATACCATTTGTTTCTTCTCACTGATAGATTACTGAGAGTTTTCAGAAGAATGCATAGAATGATTTAAAGGCTTTTACATTCTCTAAATAGGGAAATTAGCTACATCCGATTTATAATCTGAAGTGAATTTATTTATTATTTATGTTTCAATATAGGAACGGGAATGGCTAAGACAAATCAATCCTTGACAACTGAGTTCATCCTCATAGGATTCACAGATCATCCGGAGCTGAAGGTCCTCCTGTTTGTGGTGTTCTTTGCCATCTATCTGGTCACCATGGTGGGGAATCTTGGATTGGTGGCCTTGATTTACATGGAACGCCGTCTTCACACACCAATGTACATCTTTCTGGGAAACCTGGCTCTCATGGATTCCTGCTGCTCCTGTGCCATTACCCCCAAAATGTTAGAGGACTTTTTTTCTGACGACAGAACGATATCCCTCTATGAATGTATGGTTCAGTTTTATTTCCTCTGTCTTGCTGAAACTGCCGACTGTTTTCTTCTGGCAGCAATGGCCTATGACCGCTACGTGGCCATTTGCAGCCCACTGCAGTACCACACCATGATGTCCAAGAAACTCTGCATTCAGATGAGTATAGCGTCCTTCATAACCAGTAACCTTCATTCTTTGATTCACGTAGGGTTTCTATTAAGGTTAACTTTTTGTAAATCAAATCAAATCGATCACTTTTTTTGTGATATTCTTCCACTCTTTAGACTCTCCTGTACTGACCCATATATTAATGAACTGATGATATATATTTTTTCAATGCCAATTCAAATCTTTACCATTGCCACGGTCTTGATCTCTTACTTCTGTATTCTTTATACTATCTTCAAAATGACATCGAAGGATGGAAGAGGGAAAGCATTCTCCACATGCGCATCCCACTTCTTTTCCGTCTCAATATTCTACGTTTGTCTTCTCATGTATATACGACCTTTTGAAGAAGGAGATAAAGATATACCAGTGGCTATATTTTATACTATAGTAATTCCATTATTAAACCCTTTTATTTATAGTCTGAGAAATAAAGAGGTGATAGATGTTCTTAAGAAAACTTGGAAAACATATAATATTCTCAAAATAAATTCTTCCCCTATAGAAAATTGATTTCACATCATAAAACACATAAAGAGAAATGTACCTTACATTAATATGTCTATAGGTTGTATTTTAAAAATGTTTCTGTGTATAATCTCAAAATTATTGTCATAATATTCTGATCACGTATCAGTAATAAATCAGTGAAATCTCAGTAGTAATTCTCATTATCCATTTTAACAACTGCCATGGAATTGGAAATTTTCTTCCATGACTCAATAAATAAACATAAAAATTAAATGTTTTAATTAATTTGGTCAATTTCTACAAAATAGAAGAAATATTATCTAGTTCTACGTAAAAATTCCAAATGATTTTCTTTCAAAAAGCTACTCCTTTCTTTCTTTATTCTTAAATATTTAAGAACATTACTTTTTAAGATGAATAATCTGAGGAGATAAAATTAATTCAGCCTATACACTAAAGGCAACTAAACCTAATTTCTAGTTTTCAGAATAAATTGTTGACTAAATACTCTATGAAAGCATTATTTTGAAAATGATCATTATAAAGTCACTGATTTTGATGTATTTTTTCTAGCTTAAGTAAACATAATCATAATTTGTTGACTTCTAGAAGTTGAGCTAAGAAACTTCAGGTTGTTTTTTAATCTTTCTGTTATGTAATGCCAGGGCTATCTGACCTGATGGGAGACTATTCTTTAGTATGTCAGGACCATAAATGAATATATAGATTTCCTGCCTCTGAATGAGAATTTTCCCAAGAGGTCCCAGTGGTTACTGGAGCATACTTCTTTGTTTATTTTTTTAACAAAAATGAGAAAAGAAACAAACACCTAAAATACATACAGATATTGTAGAATCTCCTGATTTCTTACTCAAGTACCTATGTATATTTATATAAGCCTTATATTTTGACTTTTTAAACTTTACAATATAACCTTGAAGTTTTTCTGTACCAGTATTTAATGATATTTCTCTGTGTGTGTATGTACATTTGTGCATTTGTGCATGTATGCATGTAGCACAGCTTGAACTCAGTTCCTTGCAATTTTTTTGGTGGCATTCCCCTAGTTAGCCACTACCCTAGCCTGGCATTTTATTGGTTATTTTGGAGATGGAGTCTCCAAAATAAAATGAGCTGGCATTGAACTGTGATTTTCTGGCTCTCAGTCCCCTGAATAGCCAGGATCACAGATGTGAATTACCAAAGTTCAGATCATGCTTTCTGCATAATAAAATTATATTATGTTGTACCTTTACCTAACTTGTTTAAGTGTGGATGTTGATATTCTTGCCAGAGGTTTATCTAATACGTGTTCACTGAACTTCTTTTTGTATTTTGAATTACTGTCTTAGGATCTATCTTATAGATCCTAGTAGATCTCCATTTTCCTTATTACCTAAGCCTGAAAACTCTGTAATATATGAGTCAATATTCACTTTTACCTCTGAGTGATACTATTTCATTTTACATTTAGCAAATTTATCATATTTACTGTTAATATACCTTTAATCTGCATTTTGAAATTTTTCATCTTGAATTTTTGATGATTTTTACTTTTGACTAATTGTTCCCTTTATGTTTCTGGGAATATTATGTGCTCCATTTCTCTAACCTGCATTTCTACACTAATGCTTGCATTTATGGTGATAGTTTTAAATTGTATGCTTTAAATAATATTGGCAACCACTAGCTGTATATGATAATCAAGAGGGTTAATCACTCTATCTCCTATTCATTTTTTTATTTTTATTATCTTTATTATTACTAATGGGATTGTATTTACAGGTAAGAAATATAGTACAGAGAATGAAATGTTTACTTCAGTCGTTTCCCTAATGTGAATATCTTCCATAATCACAGCATGGTGACCAAAACAGTGAGAAAATCATAAACTATAAACCTAATATTGATTACAGAAGTTTTTCAATATTTTATAAATGTCCATGATCCAACTCAGGATCCCAGTTTAGTTTATTTGTGTTCTCTCATTTTCCTCCAATCTATGAGAGTTTCTTGGCCTTATATTTCCACTTCAGAATAGATCTGTCATATATATGAAATATATATGTAATATATATGCAAATATATTCCTTATATTTTTATCCTTCAGTTCTGACTGCCTATTATTTGCTTATGGTTAGATTTGCCTTAAGGAACTTTAGGGAAAGTATCATAGAATTCAAGTGGTTTCACTGCATCATATCAATGATTATTTTATATTAAAATGAATTGTTTTTGCTAGAATTACCTTAGGTCATTTAGTCAAAGTTAGGTCTGCAATGCTCACTATTATGAAGTTAACATTTTCCCCTTACTATAAGTCTAAAAGAAAAGTCACCAAATCCAGAAAGCATTCAAGTGGAAGATATCTATGCTGTGAAGTTCTTATTCTTTCTATTCACTATTCTATGTTTTTCTTCTTCATGTCTATATAATATTTCTATCCTTTTATATATTACAGCCTGAAGTGGATCCTAGCATTCATTATTTCTTTGTTTCTGACTAGAATATGAGCTCTTAGCAAAAGCCATTACTAAATCAAGAACTTCTCACATCTTTTTTTTAATTTTAATTTTTTGTGAACATACTGTACAGAGGGGTTACAATTACATGGGCAAAATAATGAGTACATTTCTTATCAAGCATTGCAGCCCCCTCCTTTGTTTACCCTTCACATCCCTTCCCAGCCTCCCCCTGTCCCCCCACCCAACCTCCCCCCACCCCGCACCAAAGTTGTAAAGTTCGTTTTTGACATGACAACTTGTACTTCTTATAGTTGCATCGGGTCCACCTGTATCCTTAAACGACTTGTTTTTCCCCATCTCCTCCACAAATTATACCAACATCAAATATAATGAAAGCAGGGGTTATACTGTGGGGGAGGGACATACAAAGCTACAAAGAAATAATCTTATAAATGAGTTAGAAACAAATGCATGAAAGAAAAAACACATTTAAGTACATATCTTAGGGTTCATTTTCCTAACATCACATTATCTGACCTTTCCTGCTTGACTCATACATATACTAGATACTGCAAATAAGGGAAACCATGGGACCTATGTTTCTTTGGGCTTGGTTTACTTCACTTAATATAATTTTTCCATGCCTTTCCATTTCCTAACAAATGGGGAAATATCATTCTTTCTGATGGAGGCATAGAATCCCATTGTGTATATATACCACATTTTCTTGATCCATTCATCTACTGAGGGGCATCTGGGTTGGTTCCATATCTTAGCTAGAGAACTTCTCACATCTTTGCAATCTCTTCCTATTGCCTTTTTGTGTGACCTGCATATACTTTAGCAGTCAAGGAATTGCATATGTTTGAGAGTGCAGGTAAGTTTTCTGCACTGAGTTCTAAAGAATTACCAGATGATTCCTTATGTAAAGCCATTTCATACAAAATGACACAATTGAGAAACATATGATTCACAACTATAAAGGGAAACAAGGTAACTACCAGTCTCATCAATAAGAGGCAACATTAATTCCATCACAAAACCCCTAGAATGTTTACACAGAGGTAGTCATATTGGCAATAAAAATTTGGTAGGGGAAAAACAAAGGAGGAGGCAAAAGGCTTGGTAAGAAACGTACTTAGTACCTTGCTCATGTAATTGTAACCCCTCTGTACAGTATTTTCACAATAAAAAACTTATTAAAGAAAGATTTGGGTAGTACTGAGAAAGAAAGAACCCACAAGCTAGTTAAGGTTTGCTACCTGTTTTATATTTTCTGCAAAATATTATGAAGAGATTTGGGAAAAATATAAACCAGAAATATCATCTTTAATTTTCACTTTTTATTAACTTTGAAAATTGTAGTTTTTTCCTTCTAAACTGCAAGATAATCTTCAAGTATATTATAGTGAGGGTCATTTGCTTTTGGGTTTTTTGGATGGGGGACTTCTTTTGTTTGTTTGTTTTTTGTGCTAATCCTAGGGCCTGACCTCAGGGCCTAGGTGCTGTCCCTGAGCTTATGTGCTTTACTCCTTGAGCCACAGCTCTATTTCTGGTTTTTAGGTAGCATATTGGAGATGGGAATTTCATGGAGTTCTTTTTTGTTTTGTCTTGGTTTTTTTTGGCCTGCTGGCATTGAACCTCAGTCCTCAGATCTCAGCCTGTTGAGTTACTAGGATTATAGATGTGAGCTCCAAGGTGTGGCTGGGCCATTGTTTTCTTCTTATTGTCTCATAGGACAATGAGATGTTTTCTTGGACACAATATATCACAGAATTAACTGATGTCAGTGCAGAGAATTCCCAATAGTATTGGAAGGAGCACTTTAACTTTGCAGTGTAAGAATGTATAATTAGTAACACTGACCTGTAGGTTGTCTCTGAATTTTTCATTTCTTTATCCTCGAACACTTTAGAGAACAGGTATGTATATATTCAGAAATTATGACAACTTAACTGTGAAGCAAGGAACATATTTCTTAAAGTATTCACAGTGAAATCTAGGTAAGAAAAATATTCGAATTCACTTTTACTTTTAATTTCATCAACCATAAGGTTTACTTCTGAAAATTATTTACAGATTTATATTCTTTCCAAATTTTAACTCCTTTCCTATTTGTGTAATTCTTTTCAAATCTAAATGATATAAGGAAGCACACTACTGTAATTTATCTGATTCCTCTGCTAGAGAAGAAAATTGAAATTATTCAGACAAGTTCAACAAATCTCTGTTGAGTACAATGTATATTAATATTCATTTCTAACTTACCTGAACAATTGTGTGTTTGCAATTAATATTTCTAAGCACAATGTATATTAATATTCATTTCTAACTTACCTGATCAATTGTGTGTTTGCAATTAATATTCCTAAGCACACTAAAGTTTTACTGCCTTCATTTCTGAAGTTTTGCTTATGGAAATATAAATAAGTTTGATTATGTAGTTTACATGAAAAGTATTTTTACTCAAACTCTTGAAAAGGATCCCTTCCATATTGAGAGTACATTTTGAAAACAAAACAAAATTTGGATTCACAATTCTACTGGAATTTTGAAAAGAAAAAGAAATAATTGGAGTAACTGGAAAAAATATAGTATATACTCATGTGAAATACCATGGCCACAGCCTTTGTACATTTAACATACACACTAATAAGTGACAGAAAGTAAAACAGGCTTTGGTGGGGTGGGAGAGATCTAGTGGGAGTGAAGAGGGCCAATCAAGAAGGTAAATGAAATTAAATATAATCTGAATTATGAAAGTAGAATTTTTTAAGGAAAGGAGAAGAGTGTAGGAAGAGTGTAGAAGGTAGCATCCTTCCCCAGGCAATAGTGTATGCATGTATAGAAATGTCAAATCAAAAGGGATGTGAAGGGTAAACAAAGGAGGAGGCCTCAATGCTTGATAAGAAATGTACTCATTATCTTGCCCATGTAATTGTAACCCCTCTGTACAGTATGTTCACAAAAAATAAAAATTAAAATTAAAAATATAAAAAATAAAAAAATAAATGTCAAATCAAAACCCCATGAAAGTACTATTGTAGTACAAAAACAATAGGATTTTACTCATGCTTTAAAAACAGTAATATTGTATTATTTGAAAAGAAAAAGAAAGCCTGAAAAAATATTTTAAGTGAAGTCAGGTCCAGAGAGACAAATCCTCATATGTGGAAGCTAGGTTTGCCTATTAACTTCTAAGTAAATACACTGAATGATACGAAAGTGTACAAATGTATTAACTAAAATACGATAGATTGTAGGGAGAACTCAATTAGTGTGATTGTTTAGAAAGGCAAAAACAGAGTTCAACAAAAGAAACCCCAGGAAGAGAAGAAAAGGTCAATGGGAAAGGGAAGATAAATGAAGAGGGGAGGGGAAAATTTACTCAAGAATTCAATATCTACCCTATGAAATTAAGAAGAATGAGAGAAAAGTTGGGTAGGAGAAGAATGGGTGAGAATTTTTAAGGAGTGACATTGATCAAGATATAGTGTATATATAAGTTGCTTCCTTAAATGGCAATTCCTTTGTAGATCTACCTAAAGAAAATAAGTTTTTTTGTACTTTTTTTCATTGTAAAAATGCTGCACAGAGGGGTTACAGTTATGTGAACAAGGTAATCAGTACATTTCCTATTGAGCATTGTTGCCTCCTCCTTTGTTTTCCCCTTAACATCCCTTCAAAAATGAATAGACAGAAGAGTCTAACTTCTTATGGAGATTTTAACAATTAAGACGAAGTTGAGTCAGCAGTGGAGTGCCTGCCTAACAAACATGAGTTCCCGAGTTCAAATGCCAATACCATAAAATAAATATCTAACTAGATACATTAGTTAAATTAAAATTTTATCTTCATTCTATACTATGAAGCTATTGGTCTCAATATGCAGAAGAGTTCACTAATGATCATAATAGAATATTGAAAACAAGATGATTAAGATCTACCTAGTAATAGAGTAAATGTTGCCTTCCAGATATGTAATAGCTAAAATAAAAATAGTTTATACTGCACCAAGGGATTGTTCAAATACATTTTAAAATTTTAAACAATCAATTTATACAAATATATGGATTTTGTAGACAATAGAAAACATGTCCCACAGTTCAGGGAATGAGATATCTGTGGTTCTTAAGTGGTATAGTACATAAATTCTATGACTTACAAGACAGTAGAACTATTCACAATTTTGGGATACTGGCATGGAATTAGTGTTTATGTGTGTGTGTGTGTGTGTGTGTGTGTGTGTGTATAAAAATATCACTGGAAAAGAGAAAGACAGAGGTGTTAAGCTATGATTCAATTTTGTTAACATGACCAAGTGATTTTTTTAGCTGGTAATGGGACTTGAATTTACACCTTCATGCTCTCACTCAGCTTTATTGGCTTATGGCTGTCTGGCCCTCTATGTACAACTAAGCTCTGCCACCTGTCTGGCATTTTACTAGTTAAAAAGTACAAAGAGACTCTACAAATTCTTCAATTTGAACTGGTTCTGCTCTATGAACCTGATCATTTTTCTTTTTTATTTAATTTTTATTAACTAGAAATAGTTGTCCAAAATATTTCAGCTCAACAAGTCAGTTTGAATACAATGCAAATTGATCAAAGTGACCATTTCCATGCAATTCTCTCATGCCAGTCTCCTGAGTAGCTAGGGTTTTAAGTATGAATTACTGATGCCTAGCCCAAGGTAGTTTATTTTAAAGATATGAAGTAATACATTCAATCATTAGTGATTCTGTTCAATTTGCCTATTTCTAACATCTTTCATATTTCCAATATTAGTATAAAAATTCCATGCTTCTGGATTATAGATAAAATAGTCTCCCTGCAAAAGAATACACATTGGAGAAGTCAATTAAAAATTGATTTTATGGTTTTATATAAGATAAAATTGGAAATATTTGAGTACAATACCCAAACTGAAACTCAAAACATAGGCACAGTTCTTTATAAATTCATAAATATAAACATATTCCCCATCCAAAATCCACACCATACTTATCAAGAAATTGGGGCAAAATAGAAAGTTATATCTTGACTCATACATTCTGACATCTTAGGAAAACAAATGTCCCCAAGAAATACATGGTACTGTATTTCATAGAAACCAAGGAAGCTTAATGAAGAAATAATAAGAAAAGAACATAGCATGAACTGCATCCTTAATGATATTTTAGGTCTTCCTCATTCCTATCTCGACAGACAGGAAATGATGGCCGAGGACAACTATTCCACGACAACTGAGTTCATCCTCATAGGGTTTTCAGATCATCCAGGCCTGAAGGTGCCCCTGTTCCTCATATTCTTTGCCATCTATCTGATCACCATGGTGGGGAATCTTGGACTGGTAGCATTGATTTACATGGAACGTCATCTTCATACCCCAATGTACATCTTCCTGGGAAACCTGGCTCTGATGGATGCTTTCTGTTCCTGTGCTGTTACTCCCAAGACATTAGAAAATCTGTTTTCTGAGGACAGAAGGATTTCCCTCTATGAATGTATGGCACAATTTTATTTCCTCTGTCTTGCTGAGACTACAGACTGTTATCTTCTGTCAGCAATGGCCTATGACCGCTATGTGGCCATTTGTAGTCCACTGCAGTACCATACCATCATGTCCAAGCAGCTCTGCATTCAGATGACCATAGGAGCCTATATATTTGGAAATCTACATCCTTTGCTTGAAGTAGGCTTATTGTTTAGATTAACTTTCTGTGGGCCTAATATAATCAATCACTTTTTCTGTGACCTTCTTCCCTTACATGCTCTGTCTTGTGCTGATCCCTATATAAATGAATTGATGTTATTTATATTGGCAGGTGCAAATCTAATTCTTACTATTGCCATAGTCCTAATATCATATTTCTATATTCTTTTCACTATATTCAAAATGAAATCCAAAGGGGGGAGAGGCAAAGCCTTATCTACCTGTGCATCCCACTTCTTCTCTGTGTCAATATTCTATGGCTCTCTTTTCTTTGTGTATACGCGACCAAATTCGATTAGTGAAGTAGATAAAGATATTCCCATTGCCATTTTTTATACTTTAATAATCCCTTTGTTAAATCCTTTTATTTATAGTCTAAGAAATAAGGAAGTAATAAATGTTATCAAGAGACTAATGAAAAAGAGAAAATGGTGCAATGGTCTGAAACAAGTATCTCCTTGAAAAACGATTTCAATTGATAATAATTTTCTTCAAATACTAAAGGAGGTTTTAGTCAAAACATATATAGCCTATAACATCATTTGAAAATTTCTAGTTTCTCAAACTTAATGCTCAATCTTAAAATCAAAGCACAATCCAAGTTCTGTATTAATATTTTCTTAAACAACACCATCATTGGGAGAAAAACTGCAAGCTTGAATTTATTTTGAGTTGACTTACCCCCTATTCAAGGTATTATGATAACTATTTTCCTACAAGATCAATATCTGTATTTCTCTACTACATAAATGAGAATATTTTATCTTAAATTTAATCATGTGACTCTCACGTTCTCTGAGACACATTCTCTGTGTATTGGATGTTAATCAATCTGTAAAGTGAAACTCTAAATAATAAAATACTTATGGATTTTAATTTCATCGTGTAGGTACCCTATTTGTCTATCTTGTCTATATCACACAGAAATTACCATTTTATCTGTGCCGTCTCTGTCTTGGTATCTAAGTGTGACCCTACATGGATTTCAGAAAGTAGCAGTTGCCTATACGTGTAGTCATGAGTTCCTCGCCTAAAGCACTGGTCAATCTGCATCTAAGACAGTTTCATCCCATATGGCAGCATAAACTCTGAAGGCATGATTATGAAAACACTGCACTTATGCCTGAAAATGATTGTAAATGAAGTTGCTACAGAGGCACTCTGTTCCTGAATGCATCTCAAAACACAGGCAATGCAGTCTAAGCAACTGGCATTCTTGTTTTTTTTGGGGGAGGGGTCCGGTTGTGGGGCCTGAACTCTGGGCCTGGGCGCTGTCCCTCAGCTCTTCAGCTCAAGGCTAGCGCTCTACCACTTGAACCACAGTGCCACTTCCTTCTTTTTTCTTTTTGCTTATGTGGTGCTGAGGAATTGAACCCAGGACCTCAGGCATGCAAGGCAAGCGCTCTACCACTGAGCCATCTTCCCAGCCCGCAACTGGCATTCTTGAGCACATCTATAGAGAGAATTCACCTGAAAGGCCACATTACAAAATAAATAGAGTTAGCTAGGCATAGTAGCATGTAGTCTTCATTCCAATTACTTAGGAAGTTGAGGCAGGAGCATCATTTAAGATTGGACAAACCTGGACAATATAGGTATTGATAGAAATGCATTGTGCTCAGAAACTGACATGGTGAATTGTAACCCCATTGCACAGCTACTTAAATATAAAAGGAAAGCTCTCAATTCAAAAGACTGACAAAAGAAATTTATTTGCCATATTTTCAAATCTTATCATAGGAAATAAAGTTTCAAAAGCTAAGTAGCATGAAACATCCTAAAGCATACCTTTTCCTAGAAACAGATATCAAAGGTAGTGGATAATTTGTCTAAAGAAAGAACTCAAGATAATGATTTTTAATGAACCTTAATAAGATAGTAAATAAAATCAAGGGAAAGGGTTCAATTATACAAATAATTAATTCAGAAAATTCAGACCATAAAAGTAAATGTAATGGTAATCTTGGAACTACATGAAATAAAAATGAATTGAGAGTCCAAAGAAGACTAAAACAAGTACAAGAAAGAATTTTTAAATTTAATAATATTTAGAAACAATACAGTTATTTGTATTTTAATTGTTTAGTATTTGAGCTCTGTACATTCTGGATACTAATGCTTTATCCAATGATTAACTAGAATTTTTTTTTACCATTGTATGGATTGTCCCTAGATTCTTAAATTTGTTTCCTTTTATGTGAAATACCTTTCTAATTTGACACAGTTTCATTTTTTAACTCTTGGTTCCTTTCTTGGACAATTTGAAGCCAAGTCCAACAATAACTAATTATGCCTATATACATTATTTTTCATGCAGAAATTTCAAAGAATAGTTCTTACAATAGATCTCTGAACCACTTTGGTTGATTTTTATCCAAGGTGACACATAAGTGCTTACTTTCAGCCTTCTGCATGTAGATAACCAGTTTCTCAGCACCATTCATTGAAGAGGCTATCTTTTCTCCAGCATAGGCTTTGGACTCCTTTGTGAGAAACCACGTGATTTTAGCTATTAAGGTTTATTTTTCAGTTTGACATGTTTTTGGAAAAATGTAATGCTCTTTATGTTATTATGGCTCTGTAGCATAATTTGGAGCCTAGTATTGAAATACCTCCAGCATTGATCTTTTGGCACAGAATTGTTTTAATTGTTCAAGTTATTATATGTTTCCATATAAATTCTTAATTTTAGAGCTTGTTTTTCTATTTTGTCAGAAAATGACATTCTAATTTTTATGGTTACATTAGTACATACATACACGTATATATATATTGCTGTTAGTAGCATAGTCTGTGCATATGTGTTTGGATTTCTTACTCTGTTCTAGTGGTCTTCATGCTTATTTTATACCGGTACCAAGCTTTTGATTACTATGGCTTTGTGATAGAATTTGAAGCCCACTGAATGGGACAACATTTTACCAGCTATGCATCAGACATGTGCCTAATATCCTGAATACACTTAGAGCTAAGAAAAACCATAAGCCCTCAAAAATTAAATCCTCAAAGAAATAACCCAATTCATAAATGGGCTAGTCAATCCAACAGTGACTGCTCAGAAGACGAAGCACAAATGGCCAATAGACACATGAGGAGATGTTCAATATCTCTGTCATAAAGGAAATGTAAATCAAGACAACATTGAGATCCTATTTTACCCCAATTAGAATAACCATTCTCAAGAAAAGAAGCAACAGCAAATGCTGGCATGGATGTGGCTAAAAGGGAACTCTAATACACTTTTGGTGAAAAAGTAAGTTTGCTAAACCAATCTGGAAACCAGTATGAAGGTTCCTCAAATAACTAAACATTGAATTACCTATGACTCAGCAATCCCACTCCTGAGCATTTATCCAATATAACACAAACAAGATATGGAATCATCTCAGATGTCCCTCAATGGACAAATGCATCAAGAAAATGTGGTACATATATTTAATGGAATTTTACTCTATTATAATGAATAATATAGTACCATTAAGAAAAGGGAAAGTCTGGAATAAAATATATGTTGTGAAGTATACCAGACCCAGAATAACAAAGGTTTCATGGTTTCCTTCATTTGTGGTATAGGGAATGTACATATAAGTTTATAATTAAATATTTGGGAAGTATACAAGTGGTTATAAATGAATTAACTGAAGCAGACTCTATGGTGAGCTCAAATAGTACAATCTTTTAGCAAGAGGAGGTCAAAGCCAACAAAACAACACCAGGAAATGGGTACGTCCAGGTGTGAGACCAAGAGGAGAGGGATGGATGAATAAAATTCCAAAGAGCTGATCCCTGCCTTACTTAAACTATTTAATACAGATTATCTACAAGTAACACCTGGTAAAGTGGAAATTGTGATAGAAAGGCAAGTAAGCAGCCAGGCACTGATGGCTCACACCAGTAATGCTAGCTACTCAGTAGGCTCAGATCTGATGACCAAGATTTGAAGCCAGCCTGAGCAGGAAACTCTGTGAGACTCTTATCTTCAATTAACTTCTCAGAGAAGGCCAGAAATGGAGCTGTGGCTCAAGTGGTAAAGTGCCAGCCTTGAGCCAATGAAGCTCAAGGACAGTGCCCAGGTCCTGAATTCAAGCCCCAGGATCAGCACCAAAATAAGTAAGTAAGTAAAGGTAGGTAAGTATCATCATGGTCAAGAGGAGGAAAACTCATTTCAGTTTCAAATACAAGGGAACGTTCTTATGGATAACTTCATAAGTCATTTCACAGATGAGCAGACTTGAGAAAGTGCAAGAAGTTATTAGTTGAGGATAACTATTAAGTTACTATCAAGTTAATTGACCAATGCACAAGAAACCTTGAGTTCTGTACCTGTTCTAGTCCTTAAGGGACACAGAAGAAAGCAAGATGGTAAGATTCAGACAGACCATGGAGCACCTAAAATTCCAAAAATTGGAAATGAATCTGATTTGAGGATTAAAGAGGTACTGTTATAAATACAGAATATATTGTTATTTTTATCATTAGTCTCACTTATTAGATAATTTCCAAACAATATTCAGAAATTGGAAACGTGGAGTTGAATATAAAAAATTTCCCTTTGTGTGCCATATGCTATGTAGGGAGAGAGAAGAGTTTATGGATAATAGATGAATGAACAGATAAATATATACTGTAGTAAAGAGTGATGGCATGAAGGAAAACAATAAATTAAAAGGTAGACATCTGTAGAATGAGAAAACAGAACATTATAGTAACTGATATAGAGTACAAAATATAACGACTATAAAAATAATTATAAGATATTAAATGAAATACGGTAGATTTAAGGGAGAACACAGACAGTTTAATTCCTTAGAAAGGCAAAGTCAAAATTCAAAAAAAAAAAAACAACAACCAAGAAGAAAGTATTTGAAAAGGATAGGGTGTGGTCATAGGGAGAGGGGGTGCTACGGAGTAAAAGGACAGGGATAATGCAATAAAAAATTCAATGTTTATACTACAAAATTAAGGAAAGTGAGGAAAGGTAGGTTGGGAGGGGTGTGAAATGTTGAAAAGAATCAACATGCACTGCATTTGTATAACTACTTTGTTGAATGACCACTCATTTGCACAACTATTTAGAGATAAGAAAAATAAATACATAATGTTCACTAAGAGTTATACAACTTGAGGATAGTATCAGTTCACTCAATGGAAAAGTTGATCAACTTAACTGAACTTACTACACCTTCTAGTTTTCTTTCCAAATACGATTTTAAAAAAGCTATACAAATGCCATTTCCTCGAGAGAGGGGTCAAACTAGCTTGTGGAAGTAATACTTTGCACTTTGCAAATATGTTTTCTGTAATGCACATGGTAAATAAAGATTATTAAAAACTAGGAAGTTAATACAAAAAATCAGCAAAATAATCTTCAAATAATCTTTAGTAATCTTTATTTGTTTTAACCTCATTGTCTCATAGGAATCTTTAAGTGCAAATGGCATGTATCAAATAGTTAATATCTCCACAGAAATACACTGATGTCAATGCAGTAAATTCCCTTTAGAGTTGAATGGAATCCTTTAACTTTCAGTACAAGGCCAGCATGACTAAAATTGACCTGTAAGTCATCTCTGAGATTTTCATTCTCTTCATCTCAAGTACTTGAAAGAGGAAGATCCATAGATATTTTTAAATTCTGAGAACTTCTTTATAAAGCAAACAATATACTTTCAAAAAGATATCCTTTGTGAAAATCTAAGTGAAGGACATAGTCTTAATTTTACTTTTTACTTTATCTGACATACATTCCCTGAATTATTTATCACTTTAATTCCTTTTAACTAACTTTTAACTCCTTTCTTATCTTTTCAGTGCTTTCACAAAATTGAATTGCATGAGGACCTAAACTGATGTACCAAGATGTGATTAATGCGTCTATATGATTATAAGATGACATTTCAAAATATACAGGTAGAGTAACAAATATTCATTTACATACCGTACACATCTGCATTGAAAGTAATATATTGAATCTAATTATCTCAGACTCTTACTGTATATTTGTACTATTTCAGGGGAAATTTTCTACTGTTTTCTTTTGTAAATTTGTTTACTTTTCTGAACTTCAAAAGGGGATACAAGGAATTTACTATTTAATGCACCAATCTAAGTGTTCAATGCTTCCTTTTTGGAGTTATTCTTCCTTTATTTAATCTGTTCTGTCTTTCTAGACTCATTTCTCACTTCTTTTATTACACCTGCACATTGATTATTCATTCTGTATTCTTTTTGATATTTTGATTATGGAAGTACAAAAACATTCTGACCAAGGAGGTTATATAATTAGACTGATTAGTCCAAATGTCTCCATTACAACATAGACATATGATGAAATGATCTTTTTTATTGTAAAGGTACTGTAAGATGAAATGATATCTTTAAGCCAAATCAAAATGTAAACTTATAATTCTTTTTAGGATTTAAAAATTTTGTATTTTGGGGGCCTGGCTTACTTCACTTAATATGATTTTTTTCCAAGTCTTTCCATTTCCGAACAAATGGGGCAATGTCATTCTTATTTAAAATATCTAGTATATCTATCTATATATATCTATATCTATATCTATATGAGTCATGAGTCAACCAGAAAAGGTCAGATAAGGTGATGTTAGGAAAATGAACCCTAAAATATGTATTCAAATGTTTTTTTTCTTTCATGCATTTGTTTCTAAAGCATTTATAAGATTATTTTTTGTTGCTTTGTATGTCCCTCCTCCACAGTATAACCCCTGCTTTCACTGTATTTGATGTCGGTATAATTTGTGGAGGGGGAGGGGAAAAACAAGTCGCTTAAATAAGGATACAGGTGGACCCGTTGCAACAATGAGAAGTACAAGTTGTCATGTCAAAAACGAACTTTACAACTTTGGTGGGGGGAGGAGGATTAGGTGGGGAAGTGGGGGGAGTCTGGGAAGGGATGGGAAGGGTAAACAAAGGAGGAGGCTGCAATGCTTGATAAGAAATGTACTCATTATCTTGCCCATGTAATTGTAACCCCTCTGTACAGTATTT
The DNA here is from genome assembly GCF_000151885.1 of Dipodomys ordii. Taxonomy (NCBI): domain Eukaryota; kingdom Metazoa; phylum Chordata; class Mammalia; order Rodentia; family Heteromyidae; genus Dipodomys; species Dipodomys ordii. The sequence continues at coordinate 8,702,919 of NW_012267289.1, read as the reverse complement.
TCACAATAAAAAAGAAAAAAATTGTATTTTTGTAAATCTTAGAAACTGAAATATAAAATATAGCCTCCTTTAATTAGCTTACTAATGTGACATCCATCAGAAAATGTCATATAATGACAAAAGAGTAACCAATCAATTAAGATTTTAAAAACAAAGTACTTTGATGTTATTTGAAAAATTATTTCTTCATAGATACTTCTCCAAGGTTAATAGTATCAATGTGCAAAGGTAATGAGATCATTAATGATAATTAGTAGAGTCCTGAACATAAGGTCCCTATCCCAGGTCAATAAGGTTAACCTATTATTAGAATTAATTCTGTCTTTACTCCAAAGCTGTTACTGCTGCTGCTGATGATGATGAATGATGATGGTGGTAATGATGGTGATAATTGTGTGTACTAGAGGGGAAGTTGCTGGAGATTGGAAAATGAAGCCTTGTCCATGCTATACAAGTTTTCTTAACACTGAGCTATATCCAAAGACCTCCCAAAGTATTTCACAGTTCTTTTCATGTAAATATGCAACAATTAACATCAAATGTCCACAAGGTTAATTAGGAAGTTGTTTAGGAACATGTAATAAACAATAAAACTGGAAGCATGGCTTGAGTAGCAAAGATCCAGCCTAGCTGAAGCATGGCTTTGAGTTCAAACTTCAGTACCATCCAAAGTAAAAGTAAACAAATATAAAGGAAATTTTCATTTAAAATTATAAATTATCCTCAGTGAAAATAACATAACTCAGACCCTAAGTTAAAACTTTATTAGTTAGAATTGTATATAGTTATGCCTCAGTCAAAATCACAGATATGTAAATATCTGTTACAAAATCAATACTAATTATGGCACCAACAAGGGAAAAGGGGTGACAGAGGTAATAATTTGTGGCTATTGCTTTATCTTTTATTGACAAATTTCATAAAACATGAATCCTTTCCTCAGCCCTTGGTGATTGTTGTGCAATTTCTAATATATTAATTTAATGTATCTCTATTATGCTTTATTGAAACAGTCTTTTAAGAACATAAATAAGGGGCTGGGAAGGTGGCTCAGTGGTAGAGCGCTTGCCTTGCATGCTGGAGGCCCTGGGTTCGATTCCTCAGCAACACATAAGCAAAAGAAAAAAAGCCGGAAGTGGCGCTGTGGCTCAAGTGGTAGAGCACTAGCCTTGAGCTGAAGAGGTGAGGGACAGCGCCCAGGCCCAGAGTTCACGCCCCACGACCGGACCCAAAAAAAAAAAAAAGAACATAAAAACTGTTCTTGCAGTAATAAAAAATGTGGAAAATGATATAGGATATATTTGGGAACAAAGAACCAAGTATGAATCCTACAAATTACTATTGGATCCTTGTATAAATAAAGGTATACTTGTTCTGCTTTAAATATTTTCCAAGAAAATAGCAAAACATACACATGAATTCTCCAAAGTCAGCTTGAAGTCATAAGTCCTTATACTTTAAGTGAACAAATGTCCTTATTGCTATGTTCCAGACAGTGAGGAATAACTGAATAAGAAACTCATCTACATATAATAAAAGCACTATATATGTACATAGCCATATTTATATAAATATATATGCTTTTGTTAAAATCTTATATATAATGTCTACCTAATTCCTATTTAAACAGACAAAGGCATGATGACTGACAACTACTCCTCAACAAATGAGTTTATACTTACTGGATTTGCAAATCATCCAGAGCTGAAGACCATCCTGTTTGTCCTGTTCTTTGCCATCTATCTTATCACCATGGTGGGGAATCTTGGATTGGTGGTACTGATTTACATGGAACGCCGTCTTCACACACCAATGTATATCTTTCTGGGAAATCTGGCTCTCATGGATTCCTGCTGCTCCTCTGCCATTATGCCCAAAATGTTACAGAACTTCTTTTCTGTGGATAAAAAAATTTCCTTCTATGAATGCATGGTCCAGTTTTATTTTCTCTGTCTTGCTGAAACTACAGACTGCTTTCTTCTGGCAGCAATGGCCTATGACCGCTATGTGGCCATTTGCAACCCACTGCAGTACCATACCATGATGTCCAAGAAACTCTGCATTCAGATGACTACTGGAGCCTACATAGCTGGAAATTTGCACCCCATGATTGAAGTAGGGTTATTGTTTAAGCTAACTTTCTGTAGATCTCATCAAATTGATCACTTTTTCTGTGATGTCCTACCGCTATATAGAATCTCTTGTGTTGACCCTTATATCAATGAGTTGATACTATTTATCTTGGCAGGATCAATTCAAGTCTTTACAATTACTATAGTCTTAGTATCATACTTTTATATCCTATTTACAATATTCACAATGAAATCTAAAGGGGGAAGAGGCAAAGCCTTATCTACCTGTGCATCCCACTTCCTCTCTGTGTCTATGTTCTATGGCTCTCTGCTCTTCATGTATGCTCAACCAAGTTCAATTAATTCAGGAGATAAAAATATACCTGTTGCTATTTTTTATACTGTGGTGATCCCATTATTAAATCCCTTCATTTATAGTCTAAGAAATAAGGAAGTGATCAGTGTTTTGAAAAGATCAATGAAGAAAATAATTGTGTAATATGCTGAAATAAATAATATTATCTCTCTTGGTGAAGTGATTTTAATTTGCTAAAGTGATTGGAACTTTCTAAATGTATAGGTAATACACAAAACCACAATCAAAATATTAGGTTGTTTAAAACATAATAATATTTGAGTCAAATTAATTTAGAAAAGAGACTAGGGTAAAATATGCTTTGAAATCTATGGTACTGGGACACATCAGAATGGAACTGGAAAAACTATTTATAAATTAGAGAACAACTAGTCACAATTTTTATTAACCCAAACTAATACTAGTAAAGTCATTCTATTTTAAAGCATACTTTTTTCAGTATCTTTGGCAAATTTCTTAGTTTCACAACATAATTTTAATCTCATGCATATTCTAAGTTCTACTAATCTTTTTGAAGCAATGCCACTGGCCGGAGGTTAATTGAATGTTTGAGTTTGATTTTCAGTGTGACTTTGTGTCATGGAATTACTTTTGAGTATATATCCAGAATAAATATCCTTCAATATTATTTTTAAATTTAATGTTAGTCATTTTGCTCTCAAATTCTATTGAAATAGCATTTCTATATTTCTTGTTTTTATTTTATTTTATTTTTTTTGAGTCTGGTCGTGGGGCCTGAACTCTGGGCCTGAGCGCTGTCCCTCAGCTCTTCAGCTCAAGGCTAGCACTCTACCACTTGAGCCACAGCGCCACTTCCGGCTTTTTTTCTTTTTTGCTTATGTGGGGCTGAGGAATCGAACTCAGGGCCTCGAGCATGCAAGGCAAGCGCTCTACCACTGAGCCACCTTCCCAGCCCCTATTTCTTGTTTTTAATCTGTAGTTTTAAATGCTGTTGTTAATGTCATCAATATTAATTTTTCATGTAGTTTATTTCATATATGTTACTTTAATCATAGAATATTCTCCATAAATAACTTTTCTCATTGCTATCATTATTTATTTCACTGGTTATTAGTAGACTCAAAGATCTACACTGACTCCAGTGATTCATAGCATTAACAAAAGATGGCGATGTTCATGCAAAAAAAGGAGACAGAGTAGAATGAAAATCCTAAATATTTAAACATAGACATTTATTCACTATCTCAATGTAGAAAGGTAAAATAAATTTGTTGAAAATGTGCAGCATACTATGCTTAAGGTTAGACTTTTTATACATATTTCTTAGCAACAACTTAGGCATGCTGTTTTATGCTTTCTTAAAATAACAGCTTCTTATATTGAACTATTTGAGTTAACAAAATCATGTGAGTAATCCCAGTAGGAGCAAAGTTTGAATCTATTCTGTCCCCTCTCTACATGCTTGAAGCACCATTACTATTTTGTTATTATGTAACATCAGAAATAAACTTTACCTGAAAGAAAAGTTTTGACATTGGCAGCAAATCATCAATGAGCATGACCACAGTCAATGCTGGGAGTGGGAGGTAGTGGGGTAAAGACAAAGGGCAAGTTGTCCCAGAGAAGTCTTAGTGAGTGGGAGACATTTGGGTGGAGCAGTTTACTTCAAGTCTTCTGTGCCATTCTCAGGAATTTGAATTCATTGAGACATCACATGTTGGAGTCCTCTAAGAAGGCAAGTAATATGCTTGTGAAGTTCAAAAAAGTGAGCTGGAAACTGATTGTTTAGAAAGAACTCAGGATGAGACAAACATCGATAACTTTTTTACATTTATATAATTAGGTGGTGAGAGTAAAGTTTGAGAATAGCTAAAGAAATCGGGCTCTAATGGATGATTTCTGCTCCTGAGATGTTTCTCCAAAAATGTTAGCTAAATTCTTGTCTGAGGACAGAGCTCTTTCCATCTGTGAATGTATGACACGGTTTTATTTTTCTGTTCTGTGGAAACTACAGACTATTTTCTTCTGGCAGTAATAGCCTGTGTCTGCTATATGGTTATGTTGTGGTATCACTATGTAAGTATTCAGATGACCACAGGAGACTGCCTACATAACTGAAAACCTGTATTCCATGATTTAAATAGTCGTAATGTTTAGATCAATTTTCTGTAAATCTCATCAAACCGTTCTCTTCGCCTCTGATATCTTTCCCTTGTGTTAACTGTCAGTGAATTGACTATATTTATTCTGGCAACATCAGTTGAAATCTTTACTATGTCTAATATCTTACTTTTCTATCCTTCCCACTATATTCACAGTGAAATCAAACGTAGAAATAAGCAAAGTCAAAAAGTATCATTTTCTAATAAAATGGTATATCCATACTAGAATCAAATTAGATTCTGTAAAATGTACTTTAAAATCTCAAGTCAGGCACCAGGGGTTCACCCTTATAATCCTAGCTACTCAGGAAGCTGAGATCTGAGATTTGTGGTTCAAAGCCAGCTCAGGCAGAATAAACTGTGTGACTCTTATCTTTGACTAAACACCTAAAAGATGAAAATAGAGCTTTGGCTCAATTGGTGGAGTTTTTGCCTTTAGCAACAGAGCTCAGAGACAGAACTCAGGTTTCGAGTTCAAGCCTAGGACCGGTACCAAAAAAAAAATGTACAGCAAAATCTAATGTATTAGGATGCAACAGCAGTTAACTACAAAATTATATGACTTTCAGTCCTTTATTCAAATTTTTGACTAATTAGTAAATGCTGGGGATAAAAAGTATTGTACATAGAGGTAACCTTCATTTAGTATTGTTTACAAATTTCTTAAGCTCAAAGCATATTTTTTTGTCAGTCATATAGAGCTTGAACTCTGAACCTGAACGCTGTCCCTCAGTTCTTCAGCTCAAGGCTAGCACTCTACCACTTGAGCCACTGCACCACTTCCAGTTTTCTGAGTGGTTTATTAGAGATAAGAGTCTCATGGACATTCCTGCCTGGGCTGGCTGTGAACTGCAACTCTTAGATCTCAGCCTCCTGAGTAGCTAGGATTACAGATGTGAGCCACTGGCACCTGGCTCAAAGCATAATATTTTGAGGGATTACTTAAATTAAAATTTTTAAATTGTACAATCTCAATGACTCATTTTTCTTGAATCAATGCCATTGGTGTGAGGTAAACTTCAATTGGATTTAATCTTCAGTATGACTTTAGTTCATACAAAAGATTATGTTTGGAGATGTATTCACTCAGAATATTTATTCTCTAATTAGAAATGTTTTCACATTTACTCTAGGTCATTTTTATTTTGTTTCTCCAAAATAGGGTATCTATACAATCTGTAGTTAAAAATAATTCTCATCGTAAAGATATAATCAGCACAAAAAGAGCAAATGGTAATTTTTAACTGACAGTTAATAAGATAATTAAAATATTAAACTATAATTGTTTAATAAATAAAAATCCTTCCATACCCATCATGTACCACTAATTTTATATTTCCACTACTCGAGCAACCCCTAAATCTTCAGTGAAAATTTCCTTCAAAATGGTTTCAATGCAATTGTGTTAGTTTATATACAATGAACTTACTAACTTCACATTAGAAATATTAATAATTATATATTTCAATTGCTAATATCTCTTATTATCTTTAAGTATTTTACAGGGGAGTTGCTATTCGACAAAGCAGTTGATGGATATAATGCATCTTGATGGATGTCACCCCTTGTATCATTCTCCTTCATCCCTTCCATCTCCACCCCTTCCCTCACTTTTCTTAATTGAGGTTTTTTTTTATTTATTGCAAAGGCAATATACAGAGTGATTACAATTATATAAGTAAGGTAATGAGTACATTTCTTTTGAACAGTGTTATGCCCGCCCTCATTTTCTTTCACTTTCCCTCGCTCTCCAACTCCCCTCCCATCCAAGTTGTAAGGTTCATTTCCAACATAGTGTCTAGTGAGTATTGCTGTTGCATCGGTTCACCCTTTGCTTCACCATTTCTGTGATTTCCCTTCCCTTCCCCAAATCAGATAAACAAGACAAGGGGTACCAAAAATCAGAAAAAGTGATGCCAAGGAATAAACCAAAGTGGGAAAAATGAAAGACAAAAGAAATAGTACATTAAAGAAAAAGAAAAGCAAAACAAAACCTCTCTTGGAGTTCATTTCAATTAGTATCATTTTGTATGGTCAAATGTGCATAGCTATTGGGCTATTGTGATGCTCTGCTAGGACTATTCTAGACGTATCCTAATACAAATGAAGGAAACCATGGAGACTATGTTTCTTTATTTCACTTAATATGATTTTTTCCCAAGTCTTTCCATTTCCTTATGAATGGGGTGATATCATTCATTCTAATGGAAGCATATTTTTCCCTTGTGTAAATATACCACATTTTCTTGATCCATTCATCTATTGAGGGGAATCTGGGTTGATTCCATATCTTAACTATAGTAAACAATGCTGCAATTAACATAGTTGTGCTGGTAGCTTTAGATAGCCTTGTTTGTGATCATTAGGATAAATGACCAGATATGGGATTGCTGGGTCATAGGGGAGATCTATGTTTAGTCTTTTGAGGAACCTCCATACTGCTTTCCAGAGTGGTTAAACAAGTTTACATTCCTACCAACATTGCAGTAGTATTCCCTTTAGGCCACATACCCTCCAGAATCTATTATTATTTGTTTTCTTGATAATGGACATTCTAACTGCAATGAGGTAGAATCTTAATGTAGTGTTTATTTATATTTTTGGTCGAGGGGCTTATACTCTGCGCCTGGGCCCTGTCCCTGAGCCCTTCAGCTCAAGGCAAGCACTCCACCACTTGAGCCACAGCGCCACTTCCGATTTTCTGGTAGTTAATTGGAGAGAAGAGTCTAATAGACTTTCTTTCCTGGGGTGTATTTGAACTGAGAACCTCAGATCTCAGCCTCCTGAGTCTCTAGGATTAAAGGGGTGAGCTGCCAGCACCAGGCTCAATGTAGTTTTGATTTGCAATTCTTTTATGGCCAGAGACGTTGAACATTTCCTTATGTGTCCCTTGGCCATTCTTATTTCCTCTTCAGAGAAGTCTCTTCTTAATCCTTCAGCCCACTTATTAATGGGGTGGTTGTTTCTTTGAGGATTTGTTATTGGGGAGGTTTAATTTTTTGAACTCTAAATATATTTTTCATATGAGCCCTCGTCTGTTGTACTGCCAGTGAAGTGCTCTCAATCTGTGGGCTTTCTATTTATCTTGCTAGTTATGTCCTTTGCCATATAGAATCTCTGAAGTTTAATGCAATCCCATTTATCTAGCCTTTTTTTGATTATCCCTTAATACTATGTTAATGTTTCATAATTTAACCAAGGATGCAATAAGTTATAATCTCTCCTTATTTTCCTCCAATCTGTGATAGTTTCCTCCTCCTCTTTTCATTCATGACGTTGACAGTTCCACAAAGGCTTGTCCAAATCAGGCATGGGTATGTAAGCCTGGGATTTTAATCATACTGGATGCATAGAACAGGGAAATATGATTCAAAGCCAGAACTGGCAAAACTTTTCTGAGACTAGATCCCAACCAATGGCTGAGTGCAGTACTATGTGCCTGCTATCCACTCCATCCTTTTTCATTCCATTCAAAAGCCCATTCCTGAGATCCTTTTACTTTTAAATCTTCTTCTAGAGAGCATTGAACTAATTGACCTCTATCTTCTATATAAAAGTACTTACAGACATTTAGACTAGTACTATATTTCTATTTTAATAATATTTTTAATTAGTATACTTCAGGGATAAAATAATTTCATTGTATTCTCTAGAAATAAAGTGTGTTTGAGCAAGTTTGCCCTCTCTATTGTTATATGCTCTTACTGATTCATCCTAAAGCAACTTAATGCTAGGTATAGCTGTGGTTTGTCAGCAATACAACTTGACTACACATCACTTTGCCATATAATTACCTAAGAAACAGCCATGATATTTTTGAAATTGTATTTGTATAGTTGATATACAGAAGGGTTAGAGTTAAATGAAGCAGGTACAATAAGTACAATTCTTTTGGAATCATGTCTTCCCTTCCATCACTCTCTCCAATAATTTCCCTCCTGTCCTCACCCATAAGATATCCAGTTCATTTTCCACAGTGATAGTAATCATCGCTGTTGTATTTGTTCATCTTTGTTCCACCTTTTATATGTTCTCTCTTACCCTTCCAAATAAAACAGACAAAAAAAAGAAATCTAAAACAGCAACAATGGCACATAAAAAATGTTTCTTGTTTCCTATTCTTGGAATTCCTTTCATAAAATATTATTTTGTATGATCATCTTTCCATAGCTATGGAGCCTTTGTCCACAACTCTTATGCATAGCCTCCTTTGGCCTCTGTATGTTAATGACTATCATGTCCCAGTTTTAATTTATTTTAGTCATTCCATATGTTTATGTTTACTAGTAGATTTATAGGCACATTCTAGTTACCAAAAATGAGAGAAACCATGTAGCCTATATTTTTTGGCTCTGACTTACTTTGCTTAATATAATTTTTTCCAAGTCTTTCCATTTCCATTTCCTTATGAATGGTGCAATATCATTCTTTCTGGTGGATGAGTAGAAGTCTCTTCCCTGAAAGTCTATACATAGAGCTTCCCTATGACCCAGCAATTTCACTCCTGGGCATTTATCAATGGGCCACAAACCAGGCCAGACTAAAGCCACCAACACAACCATGTTTATTGCAGAGTTGCTTACCATAGCCAAGATGTGGAATCAAACTAGATGTCCCTCATTGGACAATTGAATCAAGAAAATATGGTATACACATACACACACACACATACACACACACACATACACACACACACACAATGAAATTCCAACCATGATATTTTTTTTACTGTGAAAATACTGTACAGAGGGGTTACAATTACATGAGCAAGATAATGAGTACATTTCCTATCAAGCATTGTAGCCTCCTCCTTTGTTTCCCATTCCAATCCCATCCTTTTCCCACTCCCCCACCCAACCCTCCTCCCCCCCCACCAAAGTTGTAAAGTTCGTTTTCGACATAACGATGTGTACGTCTCATTGTTGCAATGGGTCCACCTGAATCCCTATTTAAATGATTTGTTTTTCCCTTCCCCTCCACAAATTACACCAACATCTAATACGGTGAAAGCAGGGGTTATATCGTGGGGGAGGGACATACAAAGCAACAAAGAAATAATCCTATAAATGTGTTAGAAACATTTACATGAAAGAAAAAAACATTTGAATACATATCTTAGGCTTTATTTCCCTAACATCAACTTATCTGACCTTATCTGCTTGACTCAGACATACACTAGATATTGCAAATAATGGAAACCATGGGACCTATGTTTCTTTGGGCCTGGCTTACTTCGCTTAATATAATTTTTCCAAGTCTTTCCATTTCCTAACAAAAGGGGCAATGTCATTCTTTCTGATGGAGGCATAGAATTCCATTGTGTATATATACCACATTTTCTTGATCCATTCATCTACTGAGGCGCATCTGGGTTGGTTCCATATCTTAGCAATGGTAAATAAGGCTGCAATAAACATAGCCGTGCTGATGGCTTTAGTGTGGTCTTGTTTGTGAACATATTTTTAGGTTAGATATTTTAAGGTTAGATAATGTTTCAACAATAAATAACACAGTTATCCTATGTGTATAAGCTTCAATCAACCCACTGTATTACAAAGAAATAACCAAATGATCATCAAACATATTCAGTGAGGGTCATTTATTTTAACCCTGTTTTCTCACAGAATATCTTTAATTAATGTCAAGTGGTTTGTATTTTTAGGAATTAGTGTCCCCACAGAAATGTACTGATGTCAGGGAAATTCCTTTAGGATTTGACGAACTCTTTAATTTTGCAAGACAAGAGACCCAACTACGACCACTGACCTGCAGGTAGTCTCTGAGAATTTCATTCTCTTAACTCACATGTTTTGAACAAGTTACATATATATTCTAACACTTTAATAATAAGCACACAATGTACTAGCAAAAACCTCTGCAAAATGTAGGTAAGACAAGAGTTTCACTAAATTTTACTTTTAAATATAATATTCATAAATATGTCTTTATGTTATGCAAAATTTTTCATTGTTCCTAAATTTAACCATCTTCTTATCTTTCTATAGACAACATTAAGAGGTATGTAGTTTTATGATGATATAATACTGTACTTCATCTGAATTTCTCATTACAAAATTTCAAATTATGTAGGTAAAATTAAAGAAAATAACTAAATAATAAAGGCAAATGAGAATTTCATGGATTATATTTAATACTTTTATATTAAATACTTTTAATATTTAATGCTTCAGAATATAGATTTTATTCTCTTCTTTTTAATGTGATAAATATGGAAATACAAGCTCATTTTGCCCATAGAATTTATTAGGTTAATCAGTTAGCATGTCCCAATGGGTCATTTAAATAATATAAAATTACCTTTTAAATCAAAAGAAAATTTGAACTCAAATTTTAATTTTATGCAAAGAATTATGGAGATAATTTCAGTTAAATTTTTGAGAAGTGGTAGATTTTAATTTTTTCTCTATTTGAATTAAAATTAAAGTGTAAAATCTATCATTTTTATCTTTCTAATTCAGTGTGCTAATCATATATTCTTATTGAATTTTATGAAACAGATGTGATGAAACAAAGTTGAAAATATACATTTTAATTTAAAGAAAGATGCAATTTTAAAAAATTGATTTAAATTATTTTTCTACTACCAATTTAATAGTATTTATGTGTAGCTGCAAAGAGGTTATTGGAAGAGCACTATTAACAAGGCCATTGCTCCCAAATCATAAGACCAGATTCAGCAATGGAATGCATTCTGTCTTTTCCATTACAGGGTATGTGTGTGTGTGTGTGTGTGTGTGTGTGTGTAGTGTTCCATAGAGACTGAAGCCAGGGTCACATGTACCTGAGCAGCACCCATGCATATACCTAGAATATTTTACAACACCTTTCACAGAATTATGTAACAACCAGCCTTAAAATATTTACAATATCATTACAACTTGCTTACAAATGAAAACCATGAAACAAACATAAAGATTTACACACAACATATTGTACATTGTCCTGTGTATAGAAGACAGCTCCACATCTTAGAAAATATGATTGGTGTGGACTGGGACATTCAGATATTAAACTACATCAAGTAGCACTCTATAGCCTTACAAGGCTTAGATATCTGGGCAAAATAAACAATACTAATGGCAGGGACAGAGTGTTTATGGAAATGAGTGTTACTTTGGGGAAAAGAAATGAGACAAAATTATCTATGGATGTTTATTTCTTTAACTTTCCAAAGTAATTACCCTTAAAGATGAATATTCTCTACCTTAGTCCTTGCTGCAATCTCTAATGAACAAATTTATCATACCTCTATCATACTTTTTAAGATATATTTTTATTGTAAAAATACTGTACAGAGGGGTTACAGTTACATGAATAGGGTAATGGGTACATTTCCTGTCCAGCATTATTATCTCCTCTCCTGGCCCATCTCCCTAACTTCTCTCCCGAAATTGTGAAGTTTGTTTTAAATATGGAGTCTTGTACATCTCATTGTTACAATTGGTCAACCTGTATCCTTATTTAAGCATTTTGTTATATCCCTTCCCCTCCCCAAATTAGAAAAATGTATATACAAGATGCAGAACACTGGAATCAAATACAATGAAAACAGGGGTTATACTGTGGGAAAAGAACATATAAAAGAAATTTTAAAAATCACATATTACATTATAAATTACATTAAAAACAATAGCAAGCAAGAAAGAAAAAAACACTTGTGTCCCAGTCTTAGGATTCATTTCGCTTAACATCATCTTATATGTTCATATGTACATAGCTTTTGACAATTTCTGTTTGTTCTAGACATATACTAGCTATTGAAAATAAGGGAAACCATGAGACCTATGTTTCTTTGGGCCTGGCTTACTTCACTTAATTTTTCCTAGTCTTTTCATCTCCTAACAAATGGGCAATGTTATTCTTTCTGATGGAGGTATAGAATTCCATTGTGTGTGGGGTTAGTTCCATATCTTAGCTATGGTGAATAATGCTGCAATAAACAAAATTGTGCTGGTAGTTTTGGTATGACCTTGTTTGTGATCGTTTTGGTAAATCCCAAAAAGTCGGATTGCTAGGTCATAGGGGAACTCTATGTGGAGTCTTTTGAAGAACCTCCATACTGCTTTTCAGAGTGGTGGAACAAGTTTACAATCCCACCAACAATGCAGTAGGGTTCCCTTTTTTCAACAGCCCCTCTAGCATCTGTTGTTACTAGATTTCTTGATTATAACCATTCTAACACCAGTGGGGTGGAATCTCAATGTTGTCTTCATTCGCATTTCTTTTATGGCTAGAGAAGTTGAGCATTTTTTCATGTGTCTATTGGCCATTCTTATTTCCTCTTCAGAGAAGTCTCTCTTTAAGTCTTTAGCCCACTTATTAATCGAGTGGTTGTTTCTTTGAGGACTTGTTGTTGGGGAATTTAATTTTTTGAGTTCCAGGTATATTTTAGTTATGAGACCCTTGTCTGCTGTATGGCTAGTGAAGATCTTGTCCCAGTCTGTGGGCTTTTTATTGTCTATCATACATTTTATAAACATCCTTCATACAGGAAAATATACACAAATAGTCTTCTCAGTGGAAAAATTATATATACTAAAATTGATTTTTAAAATTGTTTTTGGAGTTTAAAAACCCTGTCACTAAAATAGTTGAGAATCATGAATAAACTATGAGTACACTGATTTTTTTTGTGGTGGTACTAGTATTTATTTGTGAAGAAAGAACTATCACTTGAGCTATTTCCTTATTTTATTTTGCTTTAACTATTTTCTCAAATAATGTCTCCGTTTTGATTGGGATCATCTGCAGATTAATTCTCTTCCTCTACTTTCCATTTAGCAGTGCAACTGTATTCCAGAGAAACCTGGGATGCAAGAAGAAGAAATGTCTTTAACTGTAGTTAAAAAATGAGGAGAAAATTATAAACATAAAATAAAATATTGAACCTTCATAATTCCTATATCCACAGACAAAGTAATAATGTATGAAAACAACTCCTGCACTACTGAATTTACCCTCACAGGAATTACAGAAAAGCCAAGCCTAAAGATGATCTCGTTTGTGATATTTCTTGCTGTGTATCTGGTCACCATAGTGGGGAATCTTGGATTGGTGGCATTGATATACTCAGAACGTCGTCTTCACACACCAATGTACATCTTTCTGGGAAATCTGGCTCTCATGGATGCTTGTTGTTCCTGTGCCATTACCCCCAAAATGTTAGAGAACTTCTTTTCTGCAGATAAAAGAATTTCCCTCTGTGAATGTATGGTCCAGTTTTATTTTCTCTGTCTTGCTGAAACTGCTGACTGTTTTCTTCTGGCAGCAATGGCCTATGACCGCTACGTGGCCATTTGTAGCCCACTGCAGTACCACACCAGGATGTCAAAAAAACTTTGCACTCTGATGGCCACTGGGGCCTTCATAGCTGGACACATCGATTCTACTATCCATGTGGCATTATTGTTTAGGTTAACTTTCTGTGGGTCTCACCAAATCAATCACTTCTTTTGTGATGTCCTTCCATTATACAGAATCTCTTCTGTTGACCCTTATGTTAATGATTTGATGATACTTATCATGTCAGGGTCAATTCAAGCCTTTAGTATTGCAATAGTTCTGGTATCATATTTCTATATTCTTTTCACTATATTCACAATGAAATCCAAAGAGGGAAGAGGAAAAGCCTTATCTACCTGTGCATCCCACTTCCTTTCTGTGTCAATATTCTATGGCTCTCTTCTCTTTATGTATGTTCGACCAAATTCAGTTAATGAAGGGGATAAAGACATATCTGTTGCTGTTTTTTACACTATAGTAATTCCTTTATTAAATCCCTTTATTTATAGTCTTAGAAATAAGGAAGTCACAAATGTTGTGAGAAAAATTATTAAAAGAGATAATTTTATAACACTGTGAAGCAAGTATCTTCTCTCAAGAATGAGTTCAAGTGATAATTTAGAGGTAGCAAGAAAAATTTAAAAATTGCCAATTTGTATGCAGAATTTTGACTCAGTATATGATGGCATCCATCTCACAATATTCAGAAAGGCAATCTATTAAAATATGCTTGACAATCTAAGTAATAGCAGGATATATAAGAAGTGAGTTAAAGTATTGTACTTACAAATGTTTTTCTTAAAGTAGTAGTCAATTTTACTTTCAAGTATGCTCACTAGAGTGTTTTTGTGAGATGTCAATCTGTAGTTAAAATTATGTTTATAGCAAAATGCTGTTGTGTCAATTTTTCATGTAGTTTGTTTCTTTATCATCATATAAAACATTGTATTTACTGATTATCCATTAACTCAAAGTGTGTCCTGTATCTTTGAAAACATCGTTTGCTTTGTTGGTCATTAGGATTTACAAAAGCCTGCACTGACTCCAGTGAAAACTCTTGATGTGTCCATAGCATTTACAAAATAGGGAAATGTTCCAAATAAGGAGTCAGAAAATAGTGAAATTATCATTAGCTACCTATGTAGCTAAATGAAAAGGAATATACAAATATTAGAAAAACAAAATGTACTATCCTTTGGACATTATGCTAGATATATCATATATTTATGTGTATGTATGTGTGTATGTGGGTATATGTGTGTGTAAAACCATAACTACAGATACACACATATTTATATAGCACTACATAGGCACTATTTATACAGATTCATATATATGAATACAGCCACTGAATAAAGAATGAATTAGATATTCATTTTATAATTTGGTAAACACTTATTAAAATATTGAGCAGCTGGTTTATGATCATCCCTACCCATGTAACAAGATTGCAGTTTTCACCAATATTTCAATTTCCTATAGTTTGGGTATACAGGAAATAGAAATTATGCCATCTCTAGTACTTAATTATTAAATAACATTTAAAGTAAACTGTACATTCAAAATGAAAATACTAGTTGGGTGATGGTGGTTTATCCCCATTATCCTAGCTTCAGAGACTGAGATCTGAGGATCACAGTTCAAAGCCAGCTTATGCAGGAAAATCTGTAAGAATATAGGCTCCAATTAACCACCAGGAAACTGGAAATAGTGTTGTGGCTCAAAGTGGTAGCATGTTAGCCCTGAGCAAAAGAGCTTGGAAAGTGAACCCAGGCCCTGAGTTCAAGGCTCACTACTGAAAAACATAAAATAAAAATGAAGTGAAAGTGAATATATTTTCTCAAACCTACAGAAGAGGTTAGAAAATCTGGTAATTACTATCTAGTCCTCTAAACCTGTTCATGCTTGATCATGGAGAACAAATACTGTCATTCCTAGAGGATAATTAACTGGATACTCTGACCTAATTAACTACCCTATTGCTTTGTTAGTCTTACAATTTCTACATCATGCAAAGAAGTTCATTCTTCATTCTCATGTTATATGACAAAGTCAGAAGATCTGTCTTCAGCATGGTTCAGAGTAGAGCTGGAATTATTTTGTTAATAGGTTACAATTCTGTAGTGCAGAGAGTAAAGACTTATTTCCAGACAATAGTTGTTTAAATTTGGATTCGTTTAGGAGTATTCCATAAAGTTTATATAAACCCCATATGCCTTCATATCATTTAACTAATTTCATAGCTCTTCTGAGACAAAAATCATATGAAACATTTCAAACTAATAAGATATCAAGAAGATTCCAAGAGTCATCTGTTTTGTGATTTAATTGTGAAGGACTCAATAAAGGGTTATGTATTGAATACTTCAACTCAGTTTCACGTCATTTTTATAGTCAGAACTTTGTTGTACAACTCCTCTTTTAATAGACATGATCAATCAGAATCAAGGCCATTGATTTCTTTTCCCTTTTTCAATTGTACCAATAATTTTTTATGTATATCTTCATCATCCACCTCAAATCACAACTGCTGGTGAGACTTATTGACACTGGTGAGACCAGTTGACACTAGTGAGACAAGGTAATTATATTCCAGAAAAGTGATCGTTTTTCTTGTTTGGATTCAATCCAAGATTATATTTACAGGGGTTGGAGGCAAGGCTCAATTGGTAGAGCACTAGCCAATGAGTGAGAGTGACAGGTACCGAGTTCCAGTCCCAAGCTCAGATCTAGGGAACAAAAAGGAGAAAATTCTTTTTACTGAACCCTTAAATCTTTGGGGTGATCATATATATATATATGTTTTTATTGTAAAAATACTGTACAGAGGAGTTACAGTTTCATGAGTAAGGTAATGAGCACATTTCCTATCAAGCATTGTTACCCCTTCCTTTGTTTTTCCCCTACCATCCCTTCCCTCCCCTCCTTCCCAACACCTCCTTCCCCACCCAAAGTTGTGAAGTTTGTTTTCAACATAGTGTCTTGTACATCTCATTGCTACAATGGGTTAACATGTATATTTAAGCATTTTGCTATTTCCTTTCCCCTCTCCAAATTATAAAAATGTATATACAAGATGCAGGGCACTGGAATCTAATGCAGTGAAAAGGTGGGTTATGCCACAGGGAAGAACATACAAAAGAAACAAAAAAATCACATGGTACATTATAAATACATTACAACAATAGCAAGAAAGAAAAAAACAATTGTGTCCTGATTTAGGGGTTAAATTCGCTTAGCATTATCTTATATGGTCATATATACACAGCTTTTGACTTTTTTGCTTTTCCTAGACATATACTAGTTATTGCAAATCACAGAAACCATGGGACCTATGTGCTTACTTCACTTAATACTATCTTTTCCAAGTCTTTCCATTTCCTAACAAATGGGGCAATGCCATTCTTTCTGATGTAGGCAGATAATTCTGTTGTGTATATATACCACATTTTCTTTATCCATTCATCTACTGAGGGGCATCTGGGTTGGTTCCATATCTTAGCTATGGTAAATAATGCTGTGATAATCATAGTTGTTCTGGTAGCTTTAGTAGTTTGTGATCATTTGGGGAAATGCCCCAAAGTGGGATTGATGGGTCATAGGGGAGCTCTATGTGGAGTCTTTTGTGTGTGTGTGAAAATACCATACAGAGGGGTTACAATTACATGCAAGATAATGAGTACATTACTTATCAAGCATTGTTGCCTCCTCTTTTGTTTCCCCTTCCCATCCCTTCCCATTCCCCCCATCCCCATTCCCCCTAACTCCCCCCAACCCCGCCAAAATTGTAAAGTTCGTATTTTGACATGACAATTTAAACATCTCATTTTTGCAATGGTTCCACCTGTATCCCTTTTTAAACGATTTGTTTTTTTCCCTTCATCTCCACAAATTATACCAACATCAAATACAGTGAAAGCAGGGGTTATACAGTGGGGGAAGGACATACAAAGCAACAAAAAAATCATCTTATAAATATGTTAGAAACAATTGCATGAAAGCAAAAATATTTAATACTTACCTTGGGGCTCATTTCACCTAACATCAACTTATCTGACTTTTCCTGCTTGTCTCAGACATATACTAGTTATTGCAAATAAGAGAAACCATGGGACCTATGTTTCTTTGGGCCTGGCTTACTTCACTTAATAAAATTTTTTCCAAGTCTTTCCATTTCCTAACAAATGGGGCAATGTCATTATTTCTGATCCATTTTCTTGATTCATTCATCTACTGAGGGGCATCTGGGTTGGTTCCATATCTTAGCTATGGTAAATAATGCTGCAATAAACATAGTTGTGCTGGAGGCTTTACTATGTCTTGTTTGTGATCATTTGGGTAAATGCCCAAAGGTGGGATTGCTGGGTCATAGGAGAGCTCTATGTGGAGCTTCTGAGGAAACTCTATACAACTTTCCAAAGTGGTTGAACAAGTTTACACTCTGACCAACAATGAAGTAAGGTTCTCTTGTGACAACATCCACTCCAGAATCTGTTGTTATTAGAGTTCTTGATTATAGCCATTTTAACTGGAGTGAGGTGGTATCTCAATATTGTTTTGATTTGCATTTCTTTTATGGCTAAAGAGGTTGAGCATTTCTTCATGTATCTATTGGCCATTCTTATTTCCTCTTCAGAGAAGTTTCTCTTTAAGTCTTTAGCCCACTTATTTATTGGGCAGTTGTTTCTTTGAGGATTTGTTGTTCGGGGATTTAATTTTTTGAGTTCCAGGTATATTTTAGGTATGAGACCCTTGTCCGTTGTATGGCTAGTGAAGATCTTCTCCATATCCGTGGGTTTTCTATTGATCTTGCTAGCTATGTCCTTTGCCATGCAGAAGCTCTGCAATTTCATGCAATCCCATTTGTCCAACCTTTCTTTGATTGGTTGTGTTTCTGGGTCTCTATTAAGAAAATTTCGGCCTGAGCCAAGGAGACCAAGGGTTTCTCCTATTCCATCCTGTAATGTTTTCAGGGTGTCTGCTTTGACTCTGAGGTCTTTGATCCATTTGGAGTTGATTCTGGTGCAGGGTGATATATAAGGATCTAGCTTTAGTTTTCTACAAGTAGTTAACCAATTTTGCCAGCACCATTTACTGAAGAGGCTGTCTTTCTTCCGTTCTATATTTTTTAGCTCCTTTATCGAAGATTAGATGGCTATCGGTCTTTAGGTTCATTTCTGGGTTTTCAATTCTATTCCATTGGTCCTGAGGTCTGTTCTGTGCCAGTACCAAGCTGTTTTGATTGCTATGGCTTTGTAGTAGAGTTTGTAATTTGGTATTGATATTCCTCCAGCACTGTTCTTTCTGTTAAGGATTGTTTTTGCTATTCGTGGTCTTTTTTTTTATTGGTAAGTTATATATTTTTTATTGTGAAAATACTGTATTCGTGGTCTTTTATTGTTCCATATGAATTTATGAGGAGTCTTTTAAAGAATCTCCATACTACTTTCCAATGTGGTTGAACAAGTTTACACTCCCACCAACAATGCAGTAGGAGAGCCCTTAAACTTTCTATTCTATGATTCTAGGTTACTATACTAGGTTACAATACCATAATCTATATTAATTGCACCAGTAAGGGTGCAAGATTGATTATTTGCTGTTGGTTTTATATTTTATGCACAGAATGATAAAGAGAATTTTATAATAATAATAACATCAGCAGTAATATAATAAAGTAGCAGATACAAAGCAACAAGATGAAGATGACCTTCAAACAACTTTAGTTAAAATTGTTTATTTTACCTTCTTGTCTCATGGGGCATCTTCAATTAATTTCACGTGTTTTATATTTTTAGGACTTTCAGAATACACTCATGTCGCTGCAATGAATTCCCTTTGGGATCTGATGGAACAATTTAACTTCACAGTATTAATTAAGAACAATGACCAATAGGTTGTCTCTAAGATTTTCATTCTTTGCATCCCACATACTTTGTATAGCAAAGCACAAGTACACTCTAAGATTTTGATATTTTCAGCATAAAGCATACAATGAACTAAGCTTTTTCTGAAAAAAACAAAGGTAAGCATTGTATATTAATTTTAGCCACCATATTTACTTTTCAAAATTATTTATCTTTTTTAGTATTCCTAATTTTCAACTCTTATTTTAAACTCCTAGATTAAAAACAGTGAGTGGTATTTGGTTTTAGGGTGAGGTAGAGCCCTGTGACTCATGCTATTTTTTACATAATAATATTGCAAATTTTGGCAGTAAAAATTTTAAATTCTGTGAAAAATTTACCATTGTTATTAAAAGTTTTATCTAATAACTAATTTTGTGGCAAACACAAATATATATATATATCTTAAGATGATTATATTGAAAATTTCCAATCAACTTCTTCAGAGTTTAGAGTCCAAACAGGGAACTAAGGATCAGTTGTAGAATAAGGAAAGGAAGGTCATCATAATCAGATGAATAGCAAGGAGCTAGTAATAGAGTGAATTGTCTTCTCTACATAGACTATTTATTGTTATTGATATAATAGAGCAGTTTGTCACGATGAATCATAAACAGGACAGCTTTCTTGCATGCTCTCATAATTTCCTATGACCAAGCAATGTCTACAGAATCCTCATAGATGTCACAATTCCTGTCTCGGAATTATCTGAAGATATTTATTTAATAATAAAGAAATAGCAATGATAATTTAAAAGCAAAAGCCATGCATAGAGGAGAAATTACAAATTTTCTTCAATCTGAAAGACATGCTCCACAATTCAAAATGGGAGATTAGGATAGCCTGAAACATTCAGGCATAACATTATTATGTAGCACTATACATGAAATATCCTTCATAAAATAAGAATGACTGGGATATTGGTAGAAAAAGAGAAATAATGACATAAAATGAGGATTAAGTCCTTACAAAATTGGATGTTACAATGGAGAAAATGTATCACAGATGATAATATATTGTCAGTTATTACTTTTTTGTAATGTACTTATTGTTTCCTTTGAAGAATTATACATAATAGTTTCAAGAGAACATCTTAACCTATAAGTATGATCTACCCTGACCCATGTCACTTATTTCTTTTACTTTCCAAAATAGTTATGACTGAACATCAACACCAATTATGCCACCTAAGATATTTATTAAAATATATCTCTAACATGTTTCCACAAAATATGGCCTCAACTAGAAAAATGTGTAAAAACAGTCTTCCCAGTTAAAAATAATCAACACATCTAGGAAAACTGATGGTTGATTCCTACCATGGAGCTTCAAAAAACTGACACTAAAATTATTTAAACAATAAACCAAATATAGGATCCCTATAAGATATAAAGATACACATTGTATAGTTTGGACAGCTTCTTTGGAATTACTAAGGCAATTGTTAGGGAATTATCCTATTTAGATATGTTAGTGAATGTTGATAGTTAAAGATTTAGGTCCTTGGTTCTGATACTAAGAAAAGTAATGTCCAAGATTACAGATAGGTGTATTGTATTAACAGTCCATATGCTTTAAGAAGAAAATAGTTTATCTATTGTTTTAAAAATTGAGTGAAAAATTGTGTGTTTTCCATTCCAATTTAAATCTACCCAACTTCAATCTTAACAGGTGAATTAAGGATGACTGAGGACAACAACTCCTCCATAACCGAGTTCATCCTCATAGGATTTACAGATCATCCGGAGCTGAAGGCCCTCCTGTTTGTAGTGTTCTTTGCCATCTATCTGGTTACCATAGTGGGGAATCTTGGATTGATGGCCTTGATTTACATGGAACGCCAACTTCACACACCAATGTACATCTTTCTGGGAAACCTGGCTCTCATGGATTCCTGCTGCTCCTGTGCCATTATTCCAAAGATGTTGGAGAACTTATTTTCTGTAGACAGAAAGATTTCCCTCTATGAATGCATGGCACAGTTTTACTTTTTTTGTTTTGCTGAAACTACAGACTGCTTCCTTTTGGCAGCAATGGCCTATGACCGCTATGTGGCCATTTGTAGCCCACTGCAGTACCACATCAAGATGTCTAAGAAACTCTGCATTCAGATGACAACAGGTGTTCTCATTGGTGGAAACCTGCATTCAATCATTCATGTAGGACTATTATTTAGGTTAACTTTCTGCAAGTCAAATCAAATCAACCACTTCTTTTGTGATGTCCTTCCCTTATACAGACTCTCTTGCATTGATCCTTATATTAATGATTTGATGATACTAATCTTGGCAGGTTTAATTCAAATTTTTACTATTACTGTAGTCCTAATATCATATTTCTGTATTCTTTTCACTATATTCACAATGCAATCCAAGGGGGGAAGAGGAAAAGCCTTATCTACCTGTGCATCCCATTTCCTCTCTGTGTCAATGTTCTATGGCTCTCTGCTCTTTGTGTATATTCATCCAAATTCAGTTAATGAAGGGGATAAAGACAGAGCTGGTGCCGTGTTTTATACTCTAATAATTCCTCTGTTAAATCCTTTCATTTATAGTCTTAGAAATAAAGAAGTAACAAATGTTATAAGAAGAATAATAAACAATAAAAAATTTTAGATATTCTGAAATAAGTATGATAGACCCTAGAACAAAATGATTTCAGTTTGAAAATACTTTTGCCTAAATTGACATAAAATGACAAAAGAGAAAAACTATGCAAACAGCGACTTAGTAAAACATGATAATATTTGAGTTTCATTCTAAATGAAGAGATTTTGCTTGAATATACTTTATAATGTGGGTACTAAGACACACAGGAGTAAAGAAACTTTTCTGAGTCACGATTTTTGAAATGGTCGTAAAATTCAAGGAACAAGAGTTTGTATATATAAAGGTAGCTGATGAAAGTCTTGATACTGAAACACAATCTTAAAGGCTCAGGCACATTAAAAATGTGCAGACATTAATCTGATGTCAAACAACACAATCCATGGTAGGTAAATTGTATGTTTCAACTGAACTTACATCTTAACTTTAGGAAATAAGGATATTTATAATTTTGAAACAGATGTGTATAAAAATAATGATTAAAGGACATGGTGTTTGGATGTGAAATCTCTCACAGCCCATTTTCATATAGCTATCAAAATGAAAATCAACATCACTCAAACAGGTGTACAAATGAGAAACACAACACACACATACACACATACATACACACACACAAACACACACACATACACACAAATTACCCCCAAATGGCTACAGTGAACCCTCCCGCCTCATCACATAATCAATAGATCTTTTAACATTTATGCTCACTTTGGAAAAGTGTTATATTTGCAACTGGTAATTAGTAACTACTACTTTCTTCTCTCTTGCCTGCTTCTTCATGATCCTTTATGCCCCAATCCTCATACACTAATTTAACTTTCATATAACTTTTCAGTGGTACACATTTTATTACTTTTGAAACTATTAAGTCTTTACACACTTTATTATGTCTATAAACTTACTTTAAACTTACTTTGTATTTTTCCAACATTGAATAAAGATGGAGGTCTTTAACTGATTATTGTTATCATAATTCCTATGTGGGTAGAAAAGTTAATAATGAACAAAAACAACTCCTACACAAGTAAATTTACCCTCAGGATTTACAGATAAATTAAGCCTAAAGATGATTTTGTTTGTGATAGTTCTTTCTTGCTTTTTTTTTTCTTTTTCTCTTCTTTTCTTTTTTTTTTTTTTGTCTGTCATGAGGCTTGAACTCTGGGCCTGGACACTGTCCCTCAGCTCTTCAGCTCAAGGCTCATGCTCTACCACTTGAGTGACAGGGCTACTTCTAGTTTTCTGGTGGTTTATTGGAGATAAGAGTCTCACAGACTTTCCTGTCCAGGCTGGCTTTGAACCAGGATCCTCAGCCCTCAACCTCCTGAGTAGCTAGGATTACAGATGTGAGCCACCAGCACCTGGCTTATTTCTGCTGTGTATCTGGTCACCATGGTGGGGAATCTTGGATTGGTGGCATTGATATACTCAGAACGTCGTCTTCACACACCAATGTACATCTTTCTGGGAAATCTGGCTCTCATGGATGCTTGTTGTTCCTGTGCCATTACCCCCAAAATGTTAGAGAACTTCTTTTCTGCAGATAAAAGAATTTCCCTCTGTGAATGTATGGTCCAGTTTTATTTTCTCTGTCTTGCTGAAACTGCTGACTGTTTTCTTCTGGCAGCAATGGCCTATGACCGCTACGTGGCCATTTGTAGCCCACTGCAGTACCACACCAGGATGTCAAAAAAACTTTGCACTCTGATGGCCACTGGGGCCTTCATAGCTGGACACATCGATTCTACTATCCATGTGGCATTATTGTTTAGGTTAACTTTCTGTGGGTCTCACCAAGTCAATCACTTCTTTTGTGATGTCCTTCCATTATACAGAATCTCTTCTGTTGACCCTTATGTTAATGATTTGATGATGCTTACCATGTCAGGGTCAATTCAAGCCTTTAGTATTGCAATAATTCTAGTATCATATTTCTATATTCTTTTCACTATATTCACAATGAAATCCAAAGAGGGAAGAGGAAAAGCCTTATCTACTTGGGCATTCCACTTCCTTTCTGTGTTAATATTCTATGGCTCTCTTCTCTTTATGTATGTTCGACCAAATCCAGTTAATGAAGGGGATAAAGACATATCTGTTGCTGTTTTTTATACTGTAGCAATTTCTTTATTTCTTTTACACTGTAGTAATTTTCTGTAGTATTTCTTTATTTCCCTTTATTTATAGTTGTAGAAATAAGGAAATAAAAAATGTTTTGAGAAAGATTATGAAAAGAGGTAATTTTATATCACTGTGAAGCAAGCATCTTCTCTCAAAGTGTTTCCAAGTAATAATTCAGAGATAGCAAATTTTAAAAATGGCCAATGTATACTCAGAATTTTGACTCATATGATGGTATCCATCTCACATAATTTCAGAAAGATTATATTCTATTAAAATATGCTTGACTATCTAAGTAGTAGTAGGATAAATAAGAAGTAAGCTAAAGAATTGTACTCATGAATAATTCTTTTAAAAGTAGTAGTCAATGTTACTTTCCAGTATTCTCACTAGAGTATTTTTGTGATATGCTATAATATACCAATCTGTAGCTAAAATTATATTCATAATAAAATGTTTTTGTGTCGACTTTTCATATAGTTAAATTCTTTGTCAACATATGTGACATTGTGTTGGCTGATTATTCATTGAATTGAAGTTTTTTGTCTCTTTGAAATCATCATTTATTGGTGGTTAATAGGATTTCCAAAAGCCTACATTGACTACAGTAAAAACTCTTGACATGTTCAAATCATTTACAAAATATAAAGATGTTTCTAAATAGTCAGAAAATAGTGAAATCAAAATAGCTAAACAAAAAGAAATGTACAAGTATTAGGAAAAATAAATAATTAGAAATGTACTATCCTTTAGCCATTAAGCTGAAGCTGCCACATGTGTACATATACATATATGTGTGTGTAAAACAATACAGGTGCAGATATATGTATAAAACGACATATAAACTTATGTATAGCAGCTAAACTAATTAGACATTTCTTATAATTTTCTTGAAAAATCCCCTATTCATTAAATATTGAGTAGTTTGTTTATGGGATTGCAGTTTCCATCAATATTTCCTTTTTCCCTATGTCATCCTTGGTATTTAGTTGTTAAATAACAACCAACCCCCCACCCCCCTGCGCAAAAAAAAAAAATCCTCAAAGAAAAAAACCATTAACAAATGTGCTAAAGAATTAAAAAGAGACTTTTCTGGAGAGGAAATTAGAATAGAAATAGACACATGAGAAATGCATAAAAGAAATGCCATAAAAGAAATGCAAATCATTGAGAGCCCACTTCACCACAGGTAGAATGGCCATTATCAAGAAAATAAATAATAACAGATACTGGTGGGGATGTGGCCAAAATAAACTCTCTGACAATGTTGGTGGTGGGAATCTATGTTGGTTGAACAACTCTAGAAAGCAGGATGGAGGGTCAAATTGGAAACAAAGGAGGGCTAACAATGCTTGTTAAGAAATGCACTCATCACCTACCCATGTAATTGTAACCCCTTTGTACGGTATTTTCACAATAAAAAATAATAAAGAAAACAGGATATTGGAAAGTTTAAAAAAATAGAAAACGACGTTTACATCTTTGGCAGGGGGGTTTGGGGAACAGGGTGGGGGTAAGGGTGTAGTTGTGGAGGTGGGAGGGAGGGAATGGTAGTGGAAAACAAAGGAGGAGGCAACAATGCTCAATAGGAAATGTATTCATTACCTTGCTAATGTAACTGTAGCCCCTCTGTACAGCATTTTTACAATAAAAATGTGCAAATAATTTAAAAAAAAGACTAAACATAGAGTTCCCATATGATCCAGCAATCCCTCTCCTGGACATTTACCCAAACGATCACAAAGAAGGCCACACTAAAGCTACCAGCACAACTATGTTCATTGCAGCATTATTTACCATAGCTAAGATATGGAACCAACACAGATGCCCCTCAGTACATGAATGGATCAAGAAAATGTGACATACATATGTGTGTGTGTGTGTGTGTGTGTGTATGTGTATATATATATATATATTTATATATATATATATATATACATATACACACAATGGAATTGGATGCTTCTATCAGAAAGCATGACATTGCCCCATTTGTAAGGAAATAGACTTTGAAAAACTCATATTAAGTGAAGTAAGCTGGACCCAAAGAAACATTGGCTCCATGGTTATCCTCAGTTATAATAATTAGTATATATCTAGGATAGTCCTAGCAGAGGATCACAATAGCTCAATAGCTATGTACATATGACCATATAAAGTGATGTTAATCCAAATGAACTCCAAGATAGGGAGACAAGAATTTTGTTTTTGTAAATATACTGAGTGAAGTTATTTCTTTTTTCTTTCATTCCCCACCCTTTGGTTTATCCCCTGTTGTCACTGTGTTTTGTATATACATTTATTTGGGGAAGGAAAGGAAAATAACAGAATGGTGAGACGAAGGACAAAGGGTGAACCAATGCAACAGCGATACTCTCCAGACACTATGTTGGAAATGAACTTCACAACTGGGGGGGGAAGGGAATAAGGAGAACTTAAAGGTGGGAGAAAGTGAGGGAGGGTGTAACAATGTTCAGCAAGAAATGTACTCATTACCTTTCTTATATAACTATAACTGCTCTGTACATCACCCTTAAAATACAATTACATTAAATTTTAAAAGAACATGATATCCTGGTGTTAGTGGCTTGCACCTGCAATCCTAGCTTCTCAAGAGCCTGAGATCTGAGGATTACAGTTCAAAGGCTCCCTAGGCAGCAAAATCATGACTCCAATTAACCAGAAAATCAGAGCTCTAGCCTTGAGCAAATGAGCTCAGGAATAGTACCGTGGCCTAAGATAAAGCCCCATGACTGACAGAACATAAGATAAAAGTGAAAATATAGTGTGTAACAAACAACGACAAAGAAAAACTCTTGTTTTTAAATTGTGGGATTCATTTCTCTTAGTATCATCTTATTGGTCATTCAGACCCACAGAATCAGACAGAAAGTCTGGTAATTTGTATCTGGTGTTCTCTAGACCTGCTCATGTATGATCATAGAGTTCGTACTGTCACTTCTAGTGCAGTTAATTGAATGGTCTGATCTTATTACTTTGTTAGTCTTACAGTTTCTAGGTCATGCAAAGAAGAAATTCATGCTTTATATTCAGGTATGATAAAGCCAGGTGATCTGTCTCTAACATGGTTCAGAATATAGCAGGAATATTTTGTTAATAGATTACAATTCTCTAGTGCAGAGAGTAAAGCATTACCTCCAAACAACAGGTGCATACATTTGGATTATGAGAGTATTCCATAAAATTTATATAAACTCCATATGGCTTCATATCAATTACCTATTTCTTTTTTTTCTTTTTGGTCGGTCATGGGGCTTGAACTTTGGGCCAGGGCGCTGTCCTTCAGCAATTCATCTTGAAATGAGCGTTCTACTACTTGAGCCACAGTGCCACTTCTAGCCACAGTGCCACTTCTCCTATTTCTAATTTCATAGTTCTTATGGGAAAAAAATCAGATCAAACATTTTAAAATAGATAAGATATCAAGATGGTATCATGAATCAAGAGGCATCTGTTTTGTGATTTAATTATGAAGGGTCCAATGAAGGGTTATGTATTAGATACTTTATCTCCGTTTCACATCATTTTACAGTTGGAACTTTGTTGTACACCTCCTCTTTCAATGGACATTATCAGTCCTAATCAAGTCCATTGGTTTCCTTTCCCTACTCGAATCGTACTAATTTTTAAAATGCATTTCTTCATCATCCCACCTCAAATCTTTATGTAGAATCCCACACAACTGCTGATGAGACTTATTTAGATACTGTAATTTAGTTGACATCAGTGAGAGAAAATGATTATTTTCTGGAAAAGTGATCATTTTTCTTGTCTGGATTCAATATTGTTTTTACATAGGTTGAGCGTGTGGCTCAATTGGTGGAACACTAGCCAATGAGTGAAATGGGCAGATACTGAGTTTGAGTCCCAGGCTCAGACATAGGAGAATAAAAAAAGAGGAATATGATCCTGGATTACTTTTTTTAACTGCATGTTAATGTGGTCACCATTCCATTGTGAATTCTTTGTTCTTTTATTTTCCAGTCCTGGGGCTTGAACTCAGGGACTGAGCACTGTCTCTGAACTTCTTTTGCTCAGAGCTAGCAATCTTCCACTTGAGTCAAGCACCACTTCCAGCTTTTTGTTTATATGGTACTGAAGAATTGAACCCAGAGCTTCATGTATGCTAGGCAAGCACTCTACCACTAAGCTACATTCTCTTTTTTTTTAAATTAATTCAATAAATATTGGGGTTAGAAACTTTCAGAGTTTGTAGAGTATTAGAATACTAGAATGGGGAGCTGGGGGTTTAGCCCAGCGGAAGGCTACCCGCCCGGCATGCGCAAGGCCCAGGGTTCGTTCCTCAGCCCTGGAGAAAAAAAAATAGAATACTAGAATGGACATATCCAAAAATTGTTTCTTCCAGGCACAGTGATAATGCTGGAGATGAGGAAGGTAGAATCAATTGTTGAGGTAATAAAAAAATTAAGCACATAGTTGAGTGAAACATGGTATGAAGATGAAAAACAAACCGTTGAGTTACCTCTCCAAATATTATTCTTTCCATAAACTATAGTAATTGTACTTTTTCTAGTAAGGGGTCACGACACATAGGGATTGTTTGCTATTGACTTTATATTTTATGCACAGAAGGATGAAGAGAATTTTAAAATAATAACTAATAATAAATGACAGACACAAATCAGTAAGATGACCTTCCAAGTTTAGTGAAAGTTATTTGTTTTACTTTCTTGTCTCACAGGACATCTTCAATTAATTTCATGTGGTTTGTATTTTTAGGACTTCCAGAATACATTGCTGTCACTGCAATGAATTCCCTTTGGGATCTGATGGAACAGTTTAACAAAGTAAGGGTTAAGTTATAAACAATGACCTAAAGGTTGTCTCTAAGATTTTCATTCTTCTCATCCCGAATACTTTGGATAGCAAGGTACAACTACACATTAAAATTCTGACACCTTCATCATTAAGCAAATAATGCACTAACCAAAATCTTTTCTCTGTAAAAAAATAAAGGTAAGGAATTTACAGTAATTTTAGCCATTTTAAGTATTTACTTTTCAAAATTATTTATAGTTTTCAATATTCCTAAATTTTAGCTCCTATTTTAAACTCCTAGCTTTTCCTTAAAAATGTGACTGGTATGTGCTTTTAGGATGAGGTATAGCACTGTTGCTCATTTTATTTTCTAAATAATAAATGAAATTCAAATCCTACAATTAAATTGTTTTAAATTCTGTGGAAAATTTAGCCAAACATTTAAAAGTGATTTCTTTTTTTTGCGTCCGGTAGTGGGGCCTGAACTCTGGGCCTGGGCGCTGTCCCTCAGCTCTTCAGCTCAAGGCTAGCGCTCTACCACTTGAGCCACAGCGCCACTTCCGGCTTTTTTCTTTTTGCTTATGTGGTGCTGAGGAATCGAACCCAGGGTCTTGAGCATGCAAAGCAAGCGCTCTACCACTGAGCCACCTTCCCAGCCCCTAAAAGTGATTTCTAATACTATTTTTGTGGCAAACATATACATGTTTGTATATGTATATATATATATATATATATATATATATATAATTTCTCAAGATGAAATTGTTTACCAACTCCTCTCCAGGGTTAAGTTTTCAAACACTTCACTGAGGATCAATTGTAGAATAATAAAAGGAAGGATATCAATCCCAGATCAATAGCAAGAAACTAGTTTTGGAGTGAATTCTTTTTTTCTCTCCATAGAATATTTATTGTTAGTGATATACAAGAGAAATGGATTATGGAATTATGGATCATAAATAGGGCAGTTTGTGTGTATGTTATCCTAGTGTTCTATAACTAAGCAATATCCACTGCACTACCATAATGTCACAATTCTTGTACCAGAATTATCTAAATACAACCTGTAAGACATTCATTAATAGTAAAGGAATGGCAATAATACACTTAAAAAAACAAAATCAGTACAGATTTTAGAGAAGAAATTATAAATTTCTCTCAGTTTAAAGGACACATTGCATAATTCAGAATGGGAGATTGGTATAGCCTGAAACATTCAGATATAACTTTATTATGTAGCATTGCACATGAAATATGGCTCATGAACGAGGAAGAACTGAGATTTTTGTAGAATCTAAGAAATAATGATGAGTACATGAAAATGATGTTATGATAGAAATAAATGACTCACAAGTGATAATCTATTTTCATTTATTACTATTTTATAATTTACTTGTTATTATCTTTAAGCAGTGTACAGGTTGCTTTGATTGAACATATTAACTTATAGGTATAATGCACCTTGATCCATATCATATGTTTCTTTAACTTTCCAAAATAATTATCATTTAAGATGAAGAGTAATTTTGCAACCTCTGAGGTATTTATTTAAAATGTTTCTAACTTGCTTCCTAAAAATATGATATCATTTAGAAGAATATATAAAAATTACCTTCCCAGTTAAAAATAACCACATCTAGGAAAGCTGATTGTAAAGTTTAATAGGGAGCTTCAAATCCTGAGACTAAAATTATTTAGAAAAACTGAATCAAATATAGGACCTCTATGAAACATAAAGATATATATTTTACAGATTGGACATCTTCCTTGCAATTATTAAGGCAAATGTTGGTAAATTAT
The DNA here is from genome assembly GCF_000151885.1 of Dipodomys ordii. Classification (NCBI taxonomy): domain Eukaryota; kingdom Metazoa; phylum Chordata; class Mammalia; order Rodentia; family Heteromyidae; genus Dipodomys; species Dipodomys ordii. Next base: position 8,671,809 of record NW_012267289.1, on the reverse strand, counting down.
CCTCCTTGGTATGTTAATGAATGTTGACAGTTAATGATAGCGGTCATTGGTACTGACACTAAGTAATGCCCAAGATTACAGAAAGCTGTATTCCACTGTTAGACATACTTAACGAAGAAAATAATATATCCTTTGCTTTAAAAATGAATAGACATGTCAATATTTGCTGGAAATTCATTAATTTCTTCCTAAATGAAGTAAGCCAGGCCTAAAGAAACATAGGTCCCATGGTTTCCCTTATCTGCAATAATTAGTATATGTCTAGGACAGGCATAAAAGGTCAAAAGCTATGTACATATGACCATATAAGCTGATGCTAAGAGAAATGAACCCCAAAATAGGGACACAAGAAATTTTATCTTTTTTGCTGTTCTTTTTATGTATTTACAATGTACTATGTGATTTTTTTTGTTTCTTTTGTATGTTCTTCCCCCAAAGTATAACCCCTGTTGTCACTGTATTTGATTCCCATGTCTTGCATCTTGTATATACATTTTTCTAATTTGGGGAGGGGAAAGGAAATAACAAAATGCTGAAATAAGGATACAGGATGACCCATTGTAACAATGAATTTTACCAGACACTATATTAAAAACGAACTTTACAACTTCGGTGGGTGGGGGGAGGAGTTGGAGAGGTGAGGAGGAAAGGGATGGTGGGAGAAAAACAAAGGAGGGGATAAAATTGCTCCATAGGAAATGGACTCATTACCTTGCTCATGTAACTGTAACCCATCTGTACAGTATCTTTCACATATATTATATATATATTCATATGTATTTATTTATATCTACAATAAATGGAGGGCTGGGAAGGTGGCTCAGTGGTAGAGTGCTTGCCTTGCATGCATGATTCCTGGACAGCACCACATAAGCAGAAAAAGCTGGAAGTGGCACTGTGGCTCAAGTGGTAGAGTGCTTTCCTTGAGCTGAAGAGCTGAGGGACAGCGCCCAGCCCAAAAGTTCAGACCCTTGTCTGACAAAAAAAAAGAAGGAAAACAAAAGAAAAAAGAATGGAAAATTATGTGCTCTCAATTAGAATTTATATCAACCTAATTTCAATATTAACAGGTGAACTAAGGATGACTGAGGAAAACTATACTTTAACAACTGAGTTCATCCTCATAGGATTCAATGATTATCCAGACCTGAAAACGCTCCTGTTTGTGGTGTTCTTTGCCATCTATCTGGTCACCATGATGGGGAATCTTGGATTGATGGCCTTGATTTACATGGAACGCCGACTTCACACACCAATGTACATCTTTCTGGGAAACCTGGCTCTCATGGATTCCTGCTGATCTTGTGCCATTACTCCAAAGATGTTAGAGAACTTATTATCTGCAGACAGAAGGATTTCCCTCTATGAATGTATGGCACAGTTTTATTTTCTTTGTTTTGCTGAAACTGCAGATTGCTTTCTTCTGGCATCAATGGCCTATGACCGCTATGTGGCCATTTGCAGCCCACTGCAGTACCACATCAAGATGTCCAAGAAACTCTGCGTTCAGATGACCACAGGTGCCTACACTGCTGGAAATCTGCATTCGATCATTCAAGTAGGATTATTGTTTAGGTTAACTTTCAAATGTTATAGAATCTTCCTGTTCTCACCAAAGTGGAGAGAATGTTTAGATATTTATTTATTAATGTGCCTTTAGCTCAACTTCCAAAGACATTAAAATAAGCTTTGACTACCAGATTTCCACAATTGCAACTGGTCCTTAAAATTCTCATTCTGCTATTCCACAAGTAGACCTTTGCTGTAGGTTTTCAATTTGATTTTACCCAGTTGGAAATGTTCCCTTTTATTTACAGTTTAGCAAAGCATTTTTATCCCACATTTGTGTTGGTTTTATCAAAAATATTCCTTCATCAATCGACATGAAAAATGGTCATTTAATCTTTTAATCATGAAAAGAATCTTTTAATGAGGTGGATTACATGATATATCAACCCACCTCACAAAATGTTAGCATGAAGGAAAACTGTGAGTAATTCAGGGAAATCTAAAATATATAAAGTTAAAAATAAAAACTACATTAGAGTATGCTCTTCATCTAGATTTTACTAAGATCTTTTTGAAAGTATATTGTTGGCTTTATAAAAAACTTCTCACAATTTAAAAGTATAGATGCATGTTTCTCTTTAAAGTATTTGGGAGTATTTAAAGTATTTAGAGTATTTGAAGGTTCTAGCAGGGGAGCGCAGCTACTCCTATACCCTTGACCAAAAACCAGTCCTCCTCTATGGTGGATGGTTGTCCTGTCCTCTTCGACCAAACGCGCAGCTTCGGGGAGGGATGTCCATGGAGGTGAGGGAGGGAGGGGACACCCGCCTAGCCAGCCAGATCAGCCGAATCAACACTGGCGATCAATGGGGTGATAGATGTCGCAGCTAGATCACCCTCACATCTGAGGCAATGAGGTTAAAGCAAATAAACTTTACTCAAGATTACTTGAAGATTATTTTGCTGATTTTTTGTATTAACTTTCTAATTTTTATATTTCACTTCACTATCAGTTGTATACATAATGTAAGAGAGAAACTTGTCTTTGGTTAGTTTGAAGGAAATGATATTAGTATAGCTTGTAAAAAATATTAGCATTTACAAAGAAAACTAGGAGGTGTAGTAAGTTTAGCCAAGTTGATCAACTTTTCCATTGAGTGAATTGACACTATCGTCATGTTGTACAACTCTCAGTGGACATTAGGAAATTTTATTTTTCTTATTGTCTTTAAGTAGTTGTATAAATGAGTGATCATTTAACGAAGTAGTTTTATGATCAGTGTTGATCAATGTCATTTCTTTCAACATTTTCACCGACCCCTCACCACCTACCCTTCCCTCACTTTTCCTAATTTTGTAGGCTATACATTGAATATTTTATTGCATTATCCATGCCCATTTTTTCTTCATTAGCTCATTCCTCTCCTCATGACCACAACCTTTTCAAATGCTTGGTTCATGGTTTTGTTTGATGTAATATTGATTTTGCCTTTCTAAAGAATTACAAATTTGGAGGAAAGATGATTTGGATAGTAATAAGTGGGAGAAAATGAAGGATGGGTATCATGTTCAAAAAGAAATGTACTCATTACCTGACTTATGTAACTGTAACCACTTTGTGCATCATGTTACAATAAAAGTTTAATTTAAATTAAAAAAGGAGTAAATTGTAAAAACAAAAAAAGAACATAATAAAAGAACTAAACTGTGTTCTCCCTGAATTTACCAAATTTCTGTTAATATATTTGTTAGTATTATTTTTTTGGAAGATGGAATATTGGAGGCTTTATTATGCCATTAGCAGGCTGCAGGCAGCCAGTTGTTAAGAGGCCTACAGCCCCATATATACGGTTAACCATAGTTAACATGGTTAGGAAACAGACCAGAGAAGAAAGAAAGAATAAAAACAATATCAACAAACCAGTTCAGCTCTGATGGAAAGCTGAATTGGGAAACCATGATGACTGGAGATGAGCCAGAAGACAGGACAGAGGACACAATCAAAGAGACACCCATGGCATGGCTTAATGACTTGTGCCGGTCCAGGCCTAAATAGGGTCAACACAGGGCGCAGGTCCACAGGAAATTCCCAGTCCCAGGCAAGTACTGACAAGTACAGTAACCTTATCAGCCAAGTGCCCTCACCTGCCTCTAGAGATCCGGGCATGACCTTCACTTGGGAGGCAAGGGTTTTTTCCTTGCCCCAACATGAAAACAAGGTGCCAGACCCTACCATCCATCATGTGGTCAATATGGCACCAGCCAGACCTGACCTCCCTACTTCATTCCCCCTTTTATTCTTATGTACATGAGATAAAATCATTGATTTCTCTGTAGGAGAGCTGAATTTTTGCCTGGGCTATTCCTGCCTGTAATTTAAGGAGTTTCCAGCCATTAAATTTGGCTTCAGGGGACTTTGTGAACTTTCTTTTCCCAGGTCAGGCAGGGGAAGGTTTACAAACCTATGCCCCACAGAAAGAATGTCTTACAACCAAAGTCTTAGGTTTGTCAGATACAAAGCAGTCTTTCACCAGGAATCATCTGCGTGTGATTGAGTTGGGCGAGTTCAGTCTACTTTCTCCATGGTGGAGGTGGTCAGGATGAGGATGTAGTCTCCTCCAGATTATTATTATTATTAGTAGTAGTAGTAGTAGTAGTATTTGTAGTAGTTGTATTTTGTAGTATATACCAACTGCTGAGATTTCTGTTCATTATCCAATAAGTGAGAAAATAACAATATTTTATGCTCACATATTCATAATAATATGACATTAGTCTTAAATCAGATTCATTTCCTTCTTTTTAAATTTTAGGTGCTCCATAGTCTTTCTGAATCTCTCTTGATTCCTCCTGTGACTCTCAAGGACCATGCCAGGTACAGAACTCCAAGGTTCCTCTTGTTTTGGTTAATAAAATTGATAGTATATTATTTTCAATTAGTAACTTCTTTCACTTTCTCAATTTCAATTCTGCTTACCTCTGAAATGATATATGAAGTCATCCATAATAACTTGTCCTTGTATATGAAACTGAGTTGAATTTTCCTCCTCTCAACTGAGATGGTACTTATTTGCCTTTATAACACAATTTTCATTTCACCAAGTGTTGCTTGTAGGTCATACCTGATTGTATACTCTGTATTAAATAGCTTAAATTCAGCAATCAGTTCATAGATCTTCGGAATTTTACTTCTCTACACTCTCCTTTTGCCCCCACCTCCCTTTGATATATCCATTCCTGGTGATGATTTTGTTGCACTTCTACCTAGTCTTCCCAAAAGATTATACTATTTGAACTCTATAAAAATTTGTCTACAACAAATAAGGGAAATAATGCAACCTTTGTTTTTCTGGATCTGGCTTATTTCACTTAGTCTAATTTTTCCAAGTCTTTCTATTTCCTTATAAATGGTACAATATCATTATTTGTGATAAGATAAATTTCAATAGTGTACATATACCACATTTCTTTGATCCACTTGTCAACTGACAGGCATTTGGGCTGATTTCTTTTCTTGCCTATGGTGAATAGTGCAGCAATGAACATGGTTGTTTTGGTGACTTAACTGTAGCCTTATTTATCTTCTATTGCATCAATGCCCAGGAGTGGGATTGCTAGGTAATTGGGTAGTTCTACATTTAATTTTTTGAGAAACCTCCATATTGCTTTCCAGAGTGGTTGTCTAAACTTACTTTCCCACCAAGTGTGTATTAGAGTTCCTCTTTGGCCACATCCAAGCCAGCATTTATTGCTGTTTCTTTCCTTGATAATGGCCATTCTAACTGGGGTGAGGGAGTAATCTCAGTGTTGTCTTGATTCGTATTTCCTTTTTAGCCAGAGATATGGAACCTTTTTCACGTATCTATTGGGCAATTTTTTTACTTCTTCTGAATAGTCTCTTTTTATGTCATTAGCCCTTTTATCTATTTGATTGTTGTTTCTTTGAGTATTTTTTTCAGGGTTAATTTTTTTAGCTCAGAGTATATTCTGGATATTACACCCTTGTCTGATATATAGCTGATCAAATCTTCTCCCATTCTGTGGGATATCTAACCTCAAACTCTATTAAAAAGCTATAGGAATGAAAAAAGCTTGGTACTGACACTGTCATAGGCCTGAAAACCTAGATATCTACATGCAGAAAACTAAAAGCAGAACTTCATAGATCCCTTTTCAACAGCATAAATTCAAATGTAAGCCTGGAAATGTAAGCCTGGAATGTAATGTAGGCCTGGAAATGTAAGCCTGGAAACCATCATACTGTTGCAGAAGGGGTAGCGCTTATTGGCATAAATCAAAATTTTCTTTCTTTATTTTTTAAATTTTATTTTATTGTAAAGGTTTTGTACAGAGTGGTAACAGTTACATATGTAAGGCAATAAGTACATTTCTTTCTGAGCAGTGTTCCTCCCTCCCTCATTTTCTCCCACTTTTCTTCCCCCCAACTCCCTTCCCTTCCAAGTTGTAAAGTTTATTTCCAACATAGTGTCCAGTGAGTATTGTTGTTGCATTGGTTTACCCTTTGTCCCATCATTTCAGTGATTCCCCTTCTCTTCCTCAAGTCAGATAAACTTATATACAAGATAAAGGGTACTGAAATCAGAAACAGTGACCACAGGGAACAAACCAGAAGAGAGGAAAAAAAGACAAGAGAAATAACAGCAAACAGTACACTAACAAAAAAGAAGGAAAAAGAAAAACAAAACAACCTCAAAAAAATCTTCTTGCTTCCATATCACGGAGATCATTTTGATTAATGAATATTTCAACACATTCAGTTCACTACTGATTCATGTTGATAAATAACATTTTGTTGTATTTCTAGCAGAATATCACACTGATTTGATCTGAAAATTTTAGTATCTTGATTATAAATTAGCATTTTCTAATTTTCCATTTCCTGTAGTATTTGGAGAAAATTATTATCAATTAAAAACATTTTCCCAGGGGAGGTATTTGTTTCAGAATGTTGAACCATTTTCTCTTTATTACTTTCTAATTTCTTAGACTATAGATAAAAGGACTTAATAACAAGATTATTAAACTATAAAAAATGGCAATGCAAATATCTTTATCCACTTCACTAATTGAATTTGGTCTTGTACACATAAAGAACAGAAAGCCATATAATATTGACACAGAGAAGAAGTGGGATGCACTAGTAGATAAGGCTTTGCCTCTTCCCACTTTGGATTTCATTTTGAATATAGTGAAAAGAATATAGGAATATGATATTAGGACTATAGCAGTAGTGAGAATTAGATTTATATAGTGAAGTATTCATTAATAATACTCTGAATCTTACATATTTCTGTTCCTATGTTCCCATTTTCATCTCTAATTTTATTAATTTAGATATTTTCTTTTCCTTTTTTAGTTAAAAAGTTTTTGGCTTATAGTTTATTTTCAGAGCTTAATAAGACAGTCTTGTAGTAAGGTTCAAGAGAATACAAATATTTCTTAGTACATCATTAAGATAGGCAGTTTATGGGTATTACATGACATTCTAAAGTATGTAAATTCTCACTTGATTCTAACATTGTTTTGGTACCAGAACAGTGGAAAATTTTAGATAATTCATATAGACTTACTATGGAAAGAATATTTAGATTTTTTTGCTTCTTCAGTGCTGAAGATTGAACCCAAGGCTTAACGTCCCCCAACCCTTATTTTCTGAGATAAGATCTAGGTAACTTTACCAAGGTTGGCCTTAAATTCTTGATCTTCTTGCCTCTTTCTCCTGAGTACATGGGATCACAGGTATGTGTCAACACCAGGTTTCTAACTGCTACTCTGTACTACACTTAGATAAATATTCACCTTTTAAGTTATGAAAGATAAAGCTCTCTGCAGTGTATGTGTGAGACACCGCATAACAAGGTACTAGATGTACCATAAAGTAATAGGGGTAATAGGGGCAAATGATGAAAACTAAATGTTCAAATTTTTCATCTTGATGAGTGTAGACATAGGGGAGGCTAGGCAAAAAAAAAAAAAAAAGGAACCAAACCACCCATCTCCCACATTTAAGCAGATGCATTTTGCCTGTTTATAATGCAGGTTGACTTAATTCGGATGGAAGCCATTAAGGAAATCTTTGTAATTTAGGTTCTTCTGTAGTCATTCCAAGTATCATAATTCAATTTTTCCTGTGAATTCTGAGACAGTATTCATTTCAGTGGCTTGAAGCATTCACATCTTAAATCAGATAGCTCTTGCTAAGCTGTCAAATGTTGTTTTGCTCTTTGTTAACCCTAGCCATTAGCAATCTTAAATCTCATATAGAAGTAAATCTATGCTCACAAGTATTGATGGAAATGTGTGCTTGGACCCCTTTTCAGAGTATCAGATCCCTGAAGAAACAAAAAGGTCCTGACTGCTTTCGAGAACAAGGACCCCCACACTGCATTTGCAACGTCTTTGCAGCAGAAATCAGAAGGTCAAGGAGCCCAGATCTCCTTGACTAAATTATCATAATTTACCTAGAAGGTATATTTGAAGTTGATTCCAGCCCATTGCAACCATAATCCCAAGAAACTGTTCACTTTACCACACAGAATTCCAGCAAGATGCAAAAGCAAGTGAGAAATCATCTCAAAGCAGCATCTTTTACACATTAAAAAAACTCATTAAATCGCACTGCAAACTTCATAGCCTTAAGCTGATAAATTCCAGAGTCCTCTTAATTTCCTGATATGAAGAATCCATTTTCAAGGTGACAAGCAAGGTCAAGAAGAATTTTCTGGTTTTTCTTTGCCATGGCCCCATGACCTCCAGTCCTTCAATCGGAATCTCTCTCTTATTGCTTTCTGAATACACTGCTGGTAATGCTTGAAGAGATCCGTGCAAGAGTCCCTGGAACTGGCTCCTTTGAGGAACTTCTCAGCAAACCAGCGGTTGAAGCACTGGTTGTACTTGCGCTTCATGTTGGTGCAAGCCTCCCCGACGCTGTTCATGGCGATGGCAGCGGCATCCTTAGATAAAAATGTTAAAGGATCTGTCAATTTTGTTAATTTTTTCAAAGAAGCAACTCTTGGGGTATTTTTTAAAATAATTTTTATTGAGATTAAGTGATTATATACATTTCACAAATTTTTCAATATTATAGGATAGCGATATTTAAAGTCACAAACACATTTTAACCTTCACAAGGCAAATTGTCATTATCTTGGTCTATAAGTTGTGACTTTTATAAACTTTGGCAATACTATTTCCTCCACATAGGGTGAGATGTACATTTCTTTCCATTTGCTTAGTGTTAGCTGTTCCCTCTTTCTTTGTTTTGTTTATTCTTTCTTTGGTTTTTAAATTCTCTAATTTACTTATTTATTTAATTTTCATTATTTCTGTCTATTGGTTTAGGGTTGGGCTTGTTCTTGTTTTTTGTTTGTTTGTTTTGTTTTTGTTTTTGGCTCTGTTATGGGGCTTGAACTCTGGGCTTATGCCCTCTTCCTCAGCAATTCAGCTCAAAGTTAATGCTCTACCACTTGAGCCACAGTGCCACTTCTGGTTTTCTGGTGTTTACTGGAGGAGTCTCAAAGACTTTTCTGCCTGGACTGGCTTTGAACCGTGATTCAGCATCCTGAGTAGCTAAGATTGCAGGTGTGAGCCACTGGTGTCTGGCTTGTTCTTGTTTTTGAAGGAGCATAAGGTACATGAAATGTTGGTTTGACTTTTCTCTAATTTGTTGATGTAACGTTTAGAGCTATAAATATTCCTTTGAGTGCTGCTTTTTCTGTGTCCCAGAAGAGTGGGTATTTGTATATACATTTTTATTAAATTCCCTAATGTTTGAATTTCCCTTTTAATCTCCTCAATGACTAACTGATCATTCATCAATGAGCTGTTCAGTCTCCATGAGTTAGCGAGTTTTCTGTCATGGCTTTTGCTGTTGAGCTCTAATTTTATTCCATTGTGGATTGAAAGAATGCAAGAATAATTTCCATATTTTAAAATTTTTCACAGATGTGATTTGTGACCTAACATGATCTATTTTGGAGAATGTGCAATAGGCTGTTGAGAAGAATGTATATTCTGATGCTATTGAATGAAATAGTCTGTAGATATCTGTTAAGTCTAGTTGTTTGATGTTGTTATTTAGGTCTGAGTTTCTTTGGTGAATTTTTGCCTGGATGATCTATTCAGAAGTGACGATATGTTGAAGTTGCCAACGATCAATGTTTTTTGAACAATGTGTACTTTAAAGTCAAGTAATATGTGTTTGCTAAAGTTGGGTGCTCCAGTGTTTGGTTCATGGATATATAGAATTATCATATCATCCTGTAGTAGAGTTCACTTTATTACTATGTAATGACCTTCTTTGTTTCTCTTTATTAATTTTAATTGAAGTCTATTTTGTCTGTTTACTGGGGTCAGTTGCCAGAAAGATTTTATTCCAACCTTTCACTTTTAAAATGTGTCTGCTTTTGTTGGCAAGATGTGTGTGTTTAAATAAAATAAAATTAAAAAAAAAAGATGTGTGTGTTGTAAACAACAGACAGACAGATCTTTCTTTTTGAGCTAACTAGTTACTCTATCTTTTAATTGAAGGGTTAAGTCCATTGATATTGAGGGTTAGGACTGATTTATCTTATAATGCCTTCCATGTCATCTACCTTCTTAGGGGCTGTGCCTCCTCTGTTCTTACTATATTTATTTGGTTCTCTGGTAAGGAGCATTTTCTCTGCAACATCGTATTCTTGATTTTCTTTGTGAAGAACACCTCTAAGTATCTTCTTTAGTGCTGGTTTAGTGGAGCTATGATATAATTTTGTTAACATGACAAAGTAATATTTTGAGCTGGACTTGAAATCATGATCTAATGCTCCAACCAATTAGTAGACTTTTCTATATAAAATTAACTAAGGGATATTTTACAAAATGATAGGCAAAGAATGAATGGTTTGCTAATGTTTAATTAGCACATTAAAACATTTTCACTTTCATTTTTACATAATCTAAATCATATCCAGTTTTCTCTAACAAATATCTCAAGGCTTTAACATTTAGTTATCCATATACCATAATAGAGCTGTGGCTAGTTTTAAGTCTTGTATTCATATCAGACATTAGGAAACTTGGTATTAAAGTCTCCACCCACAGTGTGCTTATTCCTTCTTTAACTCTTTTGTAGAAATCAGTGTCTTTTTTGCTGAGTTCCATGGACATTTTTTATTTACTTGGTCATTTAAATTTTTTGACTCACTTACTTCCAATCTACTATATTTATTAGAATTCAATATCATTCAAATTAATTATAGATGTAATATAGTTTAGCAATTATAACAGTACAATTTTTCAACTTTAGAAATAATATGTTTTTAATGAATGATAAATATGATTTTTCTTCCAAAACTGCTAATGCCTATGATTTCAGAATATTTCAATTATGCAATTTTGGAGGAGTCAGAGTAGTTATACAAAGGGCATTGTTTTCAAATTAGTTTTATTAGTATTTCCTGCTTCTAATTCTTGTAGAGGCTGACCTTGAGATATTTTTTTGTCCTATTCACTCCTATGGTATGATATTATCTTTAGTTTTATTATTAGTTAAATGAATAAAATAGATTTCCCCTTCTTTTTTCACAATTGGCATTTATTAAATATGTGGGAGAGGGGGAATTCATTGTTATATGGTCAGATACTTCTACACTAGTTCTAACTTCATTCAAGTTAAAAAAATTGCCATAATTTCCCTTTGTATTTTAGTTGCTTGCCTTTGTATTTTAGAACTACAATTTTTTGCAGGTCCTGAATTGTGAACTCATGGCCTGGGAACTATCTTTGAGGTTTTTGTTTTAGTTTTTTCTCAAGGTTATAACTCTACCACTTAAGCCATAGCTCCAATTTTGGAATTTTGGTGGTAAATTGGGAACAAGAGTCTCACAATTTCCTTCCTGCTTAGAACCAAAATCCTCAGATCTCAGCTTTCTAAATAGATAGAAGTACAGACATGAGCCATCAGTTCCTGTATGTATAACAATTTTTAAATATTCCCTGGCATTATTATAGTTTGGAAACATATTTGTAGAAATATAAAACATACTGCTTTTGATCATTGTAACATCATAGGATGGTAATTCCACAGAAATAGTTTCTAACAGTTACTATGTGGTTTGGATAATACTGAATCAGAACATAATAAATAAAAATTCATTTTTCTCTTCACTAATACAAAATATAATCACGTAGGTGAATCACAAGTCAACCTGACTTAAGATTAAGTTGTTTATCAGAACAGCTACTTTATGAATTTACCTCTGCATTTGCTGATATTCAGAATGATCACTTAGGGTTGCATTATTTCTATCCATATGGCTTTAATTTAGGGACAAAAAAAGTAGCTAAACAATAAATGTATTAAAGTATTTTAGAGATATGTATTTTTCTCAGTGTTTACTAATATATTAGAAATCAATCTTTATGTTCTGAATTCATTGATAAAACATCTTATAGAATTGCTTAGCCACCTAATGTCCTTTGTTTTAGAGACAGTAAGAAGAAAGAATTTTTGTCTTTAAAACTTTGGGGAACGTATTTTGAAAATCCAGAAAAATGTCTTTACTTATAAGTCAGTGACAATAATATGGTAACTATAGGCCAAAATTAAAAGTTTTCCATTGACTCTAAAGGGATTCCCTTGGCATTGACATCAGAATATTTACGTAGAGATTTCTTTTCCTTTTTTTTTTTCAGTTATGAAGCTTGAACTCTGAGCTTGAGCACTGTCCCTGAGCTCTTCAGCTCAAGGTGAGTACTCTACCATTTGAGCCACAGCACCCCTTCCAGCTTTCTGGTGGTTAATTGGAGATAAGAGCCTCAGCCTCATTGACTTTCCTGGGCTGGCTTTGAACCATGATCCTCAGCTCTCAGCCTCCTGATTAACTAGGATTACAGGTGTGAGTCACCAACACCTATGTAGAGATTTATAATCTGAGAGGCATGACTCCCCAAACAGCAGTAAACCAAACAAGATTAATTATAGACACATTTTCAGATTCTGAGATAAAGTCAAATTGCTATCACTGAAGTCCACTTAAAAACCATCAGTCTTGTTTTTTCCAACCATGTGATCCTACCTCCCAATTTTGAAAACTGCAAAATAATCCTGGATAGAAAAGCAAGTTCTGCATTAATCATTTTAAGTAGGAATTAAGCCTATTTGGAAAAAAATTCAGATTTGTAGATAAGTGGATGCATCTATACCTATAATGCATGTGATAATAATCTTGCAGATTTATTCTTTGAAACAATTCCAGCACTGTGTTCTTTAGGTCCACTTAAATATCAGAAAATAACTGAAAAGAACTTTTTTGAAGTATAATTCGCATGCCAAAGGCTTTGAATACTAAATATATAAAACTATGAGTTTAGAATTACATACACATGTATAAAACCATTACAATTACTAATGTCATAATCATAATATAACTTTCCATTGGTCTACCATATCCATATTTTCCCTTGCATAGCTATGATTTTATGCACTAGAAAAGTGTTTAGCTCCTCATTAGTCTTCACAAATTTTACATTAGTATTCCAAAGGTTTGTAGATTAAGTCAATACCACTTAGGTCTTAATTTTCTCCCATTCACAGGTAAAAATCCATCTCTGGAGACATACCCATCACCTCTGTACTTCTTGATGCACTGGATTTTGGTCTTGAATATTTATGTAGAAATGAATGTTCATCTGAAATGCTCTCTTTGTCCTAATCTGCCTTTCAGTCTTTGTATGAAGCCTGAATCCCTTTTTTAAGATATGCACACATTTTTATGTACCAAGTAATTTCAGTCTCTATTCTAGGAAAAGCTCTTGATCAGCTTCATTTGAATATGCATCCATGGTAAAGTTTCATTTGTCCTCTAATAGACTAATTTTCTTTTTGGCTTAACAGAAGGCAATTCTCTCAGTTTCTGATAATATAAGTCTTCTGTGGATGTTAATTAGATTGGTCACAGATACTGAAATTTAAATAAATGCAACATTTTTTGAATATTAAGCAGACAATCAATTGAATTAGTCATTGCACAAAAGAGTCCATAGTAGAAGGGATGAGCAAAAAGCTGCACAAATAGGTGGGAAATAATGTCTTCTCCCATGTACCTCCCAATTTAGAAGTAAAAGTTCCTTATATATAACTGTACATAAAGTAGTTATATGTGTATATGCATATAATACAACTGTAATGGAAGTAGCTTAGATTTAATTAAGTATTAATAACATAACCTTACATTATGTTAAGTAAAGAAAGTTAGCCATAGAAAGTTTACCTGATCTCACTTTTTTGGAATTTAATGCTGTTCAGTTCATAGAAGTTGAGAGCATCATGGTGATTACAAGAAATTGGGAACATAAGCCAGGCGCTGGTGGCTCACACCTTTAATCCTAGCTACTAGGAGGCTGAGATCTGAGGATTGCGGTTCAAAGCCAGCCCGGGCAGGGAAGTCTGCAAAATTCTTATCTCCAATAAACCACTAGAAAACCAGAAGTGGCACTGTAGCTCAAGTGGAAGAGCGCTTGCCTTGAGCTGAAGAGCTGAGGGACAGCGCTCAGGCCCAAAGTTCAAGCACCATGACCAACAAAAAAGAAAGAAAGAAAGAAAGAAATTGGGAACATAGGAATGAAGGGTGGATAGGGAAGGATAGTCTGATAAGAACTGTTTTAGATAAGAGCAAGTTCTAGAGTGGTATTGAAGAGTAGAGCAATTATATTCAACAATGATGTACTTTAAAAATTTTAGAGCTAGAAGAATTTTGAAAGTATTCACATAGATATAAAACATGTTTGAGGATAGTGGGAGAACAATAAAGGAGGGGGTAATAATGCTTAACAAATGGACTCATTACCTTACTCATGTAACCGTAACCCCGCTATACAGCATCTTTACAATAAAATAAAATTTTAAAAAATATGTTTGAGAAGATAGGTATACTTTATTTAAGGTTTATGAAATGTACACATGTATTGAAATATTACACACAATACCTCATTGATGTTTCCTGATGAAGTTATATGCTAGTTAAAATAACTTTAAAATAAAGTGAAAAATAAATGCACTTTCTAGTGAAAAATAAATGCACTTTTCATCACAGAGACAATTGGTATTACCAAATATGACATTTTAAAATGATTTTTGAAAGTTGAATTAAATTTTATGAGGCAGAAATAAGTGGCAATTCATTATAAGCTGAAGAATCAGCAAATTAAGGGGAAATGTATGATTGCTTGAAATTCAAATTATACTTAGGAGGAGGAAGAGACATAAGTTAGTTGAGTTTTTTCAAATTATTATTATTATACATATACATTATACATATATTATATATAATTATATATAATATATATACATATATTATATATAATTATATACATATATTATATGTAATACTATTATTATTTCAAAATACTATTATGAAATAGTATTACAAAGAAGATACAATTCCATATGTCTTATCAAACTTATTATCCCCTCCCTTTTTTCTCCCGCTTTCCCTTCTTCCCCAATCCTGTCCCCCAAATGGTACAGTTTATTTTCAATGTATTGACTTAGGAGTGTCATTGTCATATTGGTTCTCCCTTTGTCCTTTGTCTCACCATTTTTGTTGCTCTCCTTCCCTTGCCTAATTCAGATAAATGTATATATAATACAAAGGGTACCAAAATCAAATACAGTAACAACAGGGGATAAACCATAGGAAAAATAAAACACAAAAGAAAAAAGAAATCACATAGTACATTAAAAACAACAGCAACAAAGAAAAACTTCTTGTTTCTATATCTTGGAGTCCATTTTGCTTAGCATCATCTTATATGGTCATATGTACATAGCTATTGTACTACTGTGATCCTCTTCTAATTTCTAAAATCCAAATTATGAATCATTACTCAACAATTTGTATTTCTTTTAGTTTCCTTTTAGGTACATTATATTAATAATTTAGTTTTTATGTTTAAATAGATATAAAATTCTATTTATTGATGTTGACCTGGAGATAACATTGCTACAGGATATCCACACTGGCGTAGACTTAGGCTCAGTTCAAAAAAAGTTTATCTAGTAAGTGAACAAAGTATTATTCATGTCTCTAAAAGTTTGGAGAGCATGGAACAATGATTTTCAAACTCTGATGGAAAAAACTGCCATGATTGATTACTGTACCTAGAAAAGTATTCTTCATAATTAGAATAATATAAAAACGTTCTACATTAAATAAAATGAGAGAATGTATGACAACTGTCGGCTCATCAAAAGATACAACACATGGAAGCACCTTCCATCAGTAGTAATCTTACACATGAAAGAGAAAGGTAAAAACAACCATGAGAATTCCACAAAGAATAAAGAGAAAAAAGAATAAAAATTAAAAAACTGACAAGAATTAGTATAAATATTACAATAATAACTCTAATTGATAATGAGCTTAATTAAAAGATCCTAGCTGCTGGGGACTGGTGGCTCACACCTGTAATCAAGCTACTCAGGAGGCTGAGATCTGAGGACTCTAGTTTGAAGCCAGCCTGGGCAGAAAAGTCCCTAATGTTCTTCTCTCCAATTAACTAGCAAAAAGCCAAAAGATAATGTCTTACAGGTTGGGTTGAAAACAAAATCCAAATGTTGCTTGCATAAAATGTATTTCACTGGGAAAGATGGGTTTAAAGTAATCAGGTTTAAGTATATTTTTTCAAGTAAAAGGCACACAATAACAAGTAAATTAGTTATTTATGAGAAAGCATACTTACAGACCAAATTTGTCAGATGCCCTAAAAATTAAGAGAGAATAACACATCAAGAGGCTATGACAATTATAGATATATATTCTCTAAATGTCAATGCATCCACCACAATAAAAAAAAATACTACTGGATAGAAAAGCACAGGTAGACTTGAAAAAAAAATAGTGGGTGATACTCCAATCTCATCAATAGGTTATTAAGATAAAAAATCCAGGGCTGGGAAGGTGGCTCAGTGGTAGAGCGTCTGCCTTGCATGCATGAGGCTCTGGGTTCGATTCCTCAGTACCACATAAGCAAAAAGAAAAAAGCCAGAAGTGGTGCTGTGGCTCAAGTGGTAGAGCGCTAGCCTTGAGCTGAAGA
>NW_012267289.1:8645749-8647299 GCF_000151885.1 Dipodomys ordii | reverse complement strand
AGAAAGTCTGGTATCACATGGAGGCTGAACAACACACTGCTGAATCATGAGTGGGTCATGGAAGAGATTAGAAAGGAAATTCAAATGTTCATGATATTCAACAAAAATGAGTACACAAATTAACAGCTCCTCTGGGACACAGCAAGGCAGTACTCGGGGGCAAGTTTATAGCTCTGAGTTCCTACATCAACAAATTGGAGAGATCTGAAACCAACAATTTAATGAGACATCTGAACCTCCTTGAAAAAGAGCAGCAAGATAAACCCCAATCCAGTAGACAGAAGAAATAATAAAAACTAAATCAGAATTAAATGAATTAGAATCCAGAAAAACTATGGAAAGAATCAACAAAACAAAGAGTTGTTTCTTCGAAAAAATTAACAAAATTGACAGACCCTTAGCAAATCTTGTCAGAAAAAGAAGAGAACACACCCAAATTAATAAACTCAGAGATGAGAATGGAAACATCACCACAGAAACAACAAAGATTCAGAACATTATAAGGGAATATTTCTCAAAAGTTTATGCTAAGAACTTTGAGAACTTGACAGAAATGGACCTTTTCCTAGCAAATATTGACATGCCAAAACTAAACCAAGATGAGTTAAACCATCTTAACAGGCCCATATCAAGCACTGAAATAGAAACAGCAATAAGAGACCTCCCAGCTAAGAAAAGTCTAGTACCAGATGGTTTTACAGCAGAATTCTACAAGGCCTTCAAAGCAGAGCTCACTCCTCCAACTCTTCAATGAAACTGAAAAAGAAAGTTCACTACCGAACACATTCTATGAAGCCATCATGATTCTCAACCCAAAACCAGGCAGGGACTCGTCAAAGAAAGAGAACTATAGACCCATTTCTTTGATGAACATTGATGCAAAACTTCTCTACAAAATTTTGGGCAATCAATTTCAACAATCCATCCAAAAAAATCATATACCACAATCAAACAGGATTCATTTCAGGGATGCAAAGCTGGTTCAATATATTCAAATCAATTAATATAATTTATCACATCTACAGGAGCAAGGATAAGAACCACATGGTTATCTCAAGAGATGCAGAAAAAGCATTTGACAAGATCCAAAAACCCTTTATGATGAAGGTCTTGGAAAAATTAGGAATCCATGGAACATTCCTCAATACAATAAAGGCTGTATATGACAAACCTACAGGCAGTATTATACTTAATGGTGAAAAACTAAAGCCATTTCCTCTTAACTCAGGAACAAGACAAGGATGTCTGCTCTCTCTACTTCTTTTCAATGTAGTATTAGAATGCCTAGCTACAACAATAAGACAAGATGCAAACATAAAGGCGATCCAAATAGGGGAAGAAGAAATAAATCTCTCCCTCTTCGCAGATGACATGATCTTGTATTTAAAGAATCACATAGACTCCACTCCCAAATTACTCAAGCTGATACAAAACTTTGGCAAAGTAGCAGGTTATAAAATTAACCACCAAAATCAATGGCTTTTCTGTATGCCAACAATGAGAAAAGTGTGGCTGAAATTAGGAAAGCAACTCCATTTGTAATAGCCCCA
>NW_012267289.1:8639783-8644199 GCF_000151885.1 Dipodomys ordii | reverse complement strand
AAGGTGATGTTAGGGAAATGAACCCTAAGATATGTATTCAAATGTTTTTTTTTCTTTCATGCGATTGTTTCTAACACATTTATAAGATTATTTCTTTGTTTCTTGGTATGTTCCTCCCCCACAGTATAACCCCTGCTTTCACTGTATTTGATGTCAGTATAATTTGTGGAGGGGAAGAGGAAAAACAAATTGTTTAAGTAGGGGTACAGGTGGATCCATTGCAACAATTAGATGTACAAGTCGTTATGTCGAAAACAAACTTTACAATTTTGGTTGGGGGGACGGGGAGTGGGGAGGATTGTGTGGGGGGGGCGGGGGGAGGATGGGAAGGGATGGGAAGGGTAAACAAAGGAGGAGGCTACAATGCTTGATAACAAATATACTCTTTATCTTGTCCATCTAATTGTAACCCCTCTGTGCAGTATTTTCACAATTAAAAAAAAATAAAGAAAATTTTAACAGGTAAAGAGTACTAATGCCTAAGAGCTCCAACACTCTTTACTTTGCCCTTTACCACTGGGATACATTCTAGTCCCCTTTCCTGTTGCTTCTTACATTTCCTAGTATCTACCTTTATCACTGGTTTTGAACTGAATATTTCTCTTCTTTTCCCTGTATTTTCTCTTTTATTCATCTTTTTGTTGCCTCTCTTGAAACTGCTATGCTCAACTTTTTTCTCCAAATTTGTATTCAGATATAAAGATGGAGGTAGGATATTTCTACCTTCAAATCTGCTATTTTCTGACCCTTTCCTTCTTTGTATTGTGATCCATGCTATTTATTTTATTGAGAGACAGAGCTAGCTACTCCAAATTTGTCTTGGATCACATCAAATAATCTCAAAGAAGGTTTGAAATGGTTTCAATGAGAATAGGAAAATGTATACTTTCCAAACAACTTATGTTTTCTAAGTGAGGAGAACTAAAACTAGCTCATTGATTGTAACCACAAAATTTACCATATTGATTAATATGCTCAGCCACTAACTTGATATTTCTATATACATGGCTAAAAAAACATCTAACATGATCATATTTCCCACCAAACCTAAATTTCACTGCTACTGCCACCTCCAATTCTAATTATTTGGATTTTTCCACTTTCTACAGATTGTCTATTTTCCCCACTATTTAACAAAAGTATCTCATTAGTAACCACATAAATGTCAGTACTACTCTCAAACTGAACTTAAAGTATGATTTCTTTTTACCACAGGGATCAAACCAAAATCTTCCACCAATTAATTCAAAAGTCGTTCAACAAATTGACTCAATGATTTATATGACTCATTTTGACTCAATGATTTGTATCTTTGCTATAATATACAATAAATTCATTGTCAGAGTGGTAGTGTGAAGTCATTAATATTGAATTGATATAAGTTAGGTTTTATTTAGAGTGTGTGATTATATAGTGTGTATGTTTCTATCATAATCATAAATATTTTCTATGTAAGAATTAATATATCATTAATCTTGAAATCTTATTTTAAATGCTTAATAATTGGAATTTAGCAGAACTTACAAAACCATTATAAATAATATAACATTAAAGTAAGTCTTCTTACAGGGAACAGTTCAACCTACAGCTATTCACTTATCCAGATTTTAGACATTAAAATAGAACACAAATATTACTAATTTTACTTTCCATTATCCTTACATATTTTGGTATTTTGCACACAATTATTAATATCACTATATTTTAATAACCTTAAAACCCTATAAATTATACACTGTAGATAGTAACTAATATTGTAAATAGTTTTCTTTTACCAATAGTTTCAAAGAAACGATGAGATTCTTTAAAATGATAGATTTTCAAAATTAAAGATAATACAAAGAACAATTCTCTGTACACTAATTTATTTTGAAGTTTTCACTTGCTAAGCTACAGAAAATTTTATTTATATAATTTTGCTTTGCTCATGAGAGTCAACCAATTGTATAACTCTGTGTTTGCCAAGAGGAGGAGGTTGAAGAACTGAAACTCCCCTGAGTGAGCCTGAGTGAAAATGCACATTTTGAGTGTGAACCTCTAATTCCTGTGTAACTACAGAGCTCTGGGTGGGGGCTTGTCTTAGAATTGTGATTTAGTAACTGATATACTCTCACTCCCCAAAAAGGTGAGATACTGTAGAAGCTCCCATTGTTGATTGTAAACCCCAAAGTCTGTGCTACTATAGTGCTCTGGGTAAATGATAGTCTTACATGGATAAAAGATGAGATACAGTGAAAATACCCACCATTGACTGTAAACTCCTAAAGTTTGTGCAAGTATAGGGCTCTGAGTAGATGCTTGTCTTAGAATTTTGTTCTAATGTGTAATTGGATATACAATCACTCCCAAAAAGGTGAAAACACCCATCTTTAATCGTAATCTCCAAAATTTGTGCTACCACAGTGCTCTGGGTTGATACCCATGTTCTAGTGAGGAATTGGATTTGCTTTCATTCCCAAGTCGGCAGAACAAGCCACAGAAACACAAGAAAAATGGCAAGTCAAGGAATTTCAACTCTCACCCAGAACAAACAGAGAATTTAATAAGAAAGCCAAAGGATACCTCTCAAAATGCTTTACAAACACTACTGAATGAAAAAATTAAAAGCCTACATAAGGCTATGCATGAGTGCGATGAGGGAAACAAAAGATTAATGAATTCATGGAATCCACAACCAGAACCCTGAATGAATTCCAATAAAAGGAAAGGGAGTCTAGTGAAAGTATACCCACTCAGCTAAGGGATCTGAGAGTGAACACTGAAAACCAACTCAAGAAGGCATAAAACAGTATAAAGGAGTACTTCTCAAACATTTATGCTAATAAGTTTGAGCATCTGGATGAGATGGAAGAATTTCTAGCAAATATTGATATGTCCAAACTAAACCAAGATGAGTTAAACCAACTTAACAGAACCATATCAAGTATTGAAAAGGAAACAGCAATGAGACCTCCCATCCAAGAAAAGCCCAGGACCAGATAGATGGGTTCACTGCTGAATTCTACAAGACCTTGAAAGTAGAACTCACACCAATACTTCTCCCCCTCTTCAATGAAATTGAAAATGAAATTTCACTACCAAACTCCTCCTATGAAGCCATCATAACACTCATCCCAAAACCAGACAGGGACTCATCAAAGACAGAGTCACATTTCTTTGATGAACATTGATGCAAAACTTCTTAACAAAATTCTGGTCAATCGACTTCAACAAGTCATCAAAAAAAATCATACACCATGATAAAAAATGATTCATTCCAGGGATGCAAAATTGTTTCAATATACACAAATCAATTAATGTAATACATCACATCAACAAGAGCAAGGGTAAGAACCACATGATTATCTCAATAGACACAGAAAAAGCATTTGACAAGATCCAACCCCTTGTATGATGAAAGCTCTGGAGAAGCTGGGAATCCAAGGAATATTTCTCAATACTAAGTGTATGACAAACCTACAGCCAGCATAATACTAATGGTGAAAACCTGATGTTAGGATTTCTACTCTCCACTCCTCTTCAATTTAGTAGTAGAATGCCTAGCTAGAGCAATAAGACAAGATGCAAACATAAAGGAAATCCAATTAGGAAAAGATGAAGTAAAACTCTCCCTCTTTGCAGATGACATGATCTTGTATTTAAAGCACCCCATGAACTCCACTCCCAAGTTACTCAAGCTGATTTGAAACTTGAAAGTAGCAGGGCATAAAATTAACCCTCAAAAATCAATGGCTTGCCTGTATGCCAATAATGAGAAAAGCACAGCTGAAATCAGGAAAGCAACTCCTTTTGTAATAGCCCCACAAAAAATAAAATACCTAGGAATGAACTTAACTAAAGAAGTTAAAGACCTCTATGAGGAAAACTTTAAAAACCTGAAAAAGGAAATTAAAGCACAACGTAGGAAGTGGAAAAACCTCCCATGCTCCTGGATTGGAGGATCAACATCGTGAAAATGACAATACTGCCAAAGGCTACCTATAAATTCAATGCAATACCCATCAATATTCCAACCTCATTCTTCAGTGAAATAGGAGAAGCAATCCAAAAATTCATATGGAATAATAAAAGACCCAGAATAGCAAAAATAATCCTTAGCAGAAAGAACAGTGCTGGAGGAATATCAATACCAAATTTCAAACTCTACTACAAAGCCATAGTAACCAAAACAGCTTCGTACTGGCACAAGAACAGAACTGAGGACCAATGGAATAGAACCAAAGACCCAGAGATGAACCTACAGACATATGGACATCCAATCTTCAATAAGGGAGCTAAAAAAAATAGAATGGAAGAAAGACAGCCTCTTCAGTAAATGGTGCTGGCAAAATTGGTTAACTACTTGTAGAAAACTAAAGCTAGATCCTTATATATCACCCTGCACCAGAATCAACTCCAAATGGATCAAAGACCTCG
>NW_012267289.1:8635020-8639733 GCF_000151885.1 Dipodomys ordii | reverse complement strand
GAAGTGGTGCTGTGGCTCAAGTGGTAGAGCGCTAGCCTTGAGCTGAAGAGCTGAGGGACAGCACCCAGGCCCAGAGTTCAGGCCCATCACTGGACCCCCCCCTCCCGCAAAGAAAAATAAAAAGTCCAATAATGAACTTCAGAATCACACACCACAATAGAGCAAACACTCAAGAAGACAACACAGAAATTCTTTCACAGCTATAAAATGACCAAGCCATTCAATACTAAATAAAATGAAACATTCCTTATGTTCTAGTACATTTACTAGACTCATGCTACTATCATCATCTCTGGTCTGTTATACATATGCATAAAATTTCAAGAAGACTTCAGTTTATGCCTTAAATATTAGCTACTGTCACTGGTAATTTCTTTTTTGTGTCAATACCAAGGCTTGAACTTAGGGCCTGGGTGCTGTTGCTGAGCTTTTTGACCAAGACTAGCATTCTACTAGTTGAGCCACAACACTTTTGGCTTTTTGCTGGTTAATTAGAAAGAAGAACATTAGGGGCTTTTCTGCCCAGGCTGGCTTCAAACTAGAGTCCTCAGATCTCAGCCTCCTGAGTAGCTTGATTACAGGTGTGAACCACAAGCACCCAGCAGCTAGGATCTTTTATGTGCCAAGCTCTGTGTTAAAATAGTTTATGCTAGTATGTTATGAATCTTTTAGATATTCACAACAAATATCTGAATTTAATTTATTATTCTCATGACATTTGCCTTTTATAAATGAAACCACACAGACAAAGTGGATTAGTGAATTAGCTTGGATTCCTTGTCTAGTCAACAACATATGGAGCTCTTCATAGAGATTATGTACCACATCACTGTATTTATCCATCATGTACAATTGAGATTTCCCTCTCCTAGATCAGGTCTCTATCCTGCTTCTTGTCTATTTTTAGTTCAGAGAGGCTGAAGGTAAGTAAATGCAGGTACTAATGAATTCATGATGCAGGTTTCTATCAATAAAATATGCATTTTTTCTTATAATAGGATATTGACTGTGTTCCTTTGGAGAACCCAGGACTTGCGATCTTAGGAAGGTTAAAGATAGAGTATGGAGTTAGCTGAGTGCTAGGAAATAAAAATACACAGTAAATGAATCCAAATATTTCAGTGAGAACCATTGCCAGAATCATCTTACTTTAATGAGTCAACCTCAGCTTGATAGAAAGAGGATGTAGACTGTGTAATCAGATTGGTTTAGTGCCAGGGCAGAGAAGAAATCTTATGTTGGTGCCAAAGTTGACTCCTGGGACTGGTAATTACTATGTGAACACTGTTTTCACTTGAAAAAAAAAGTAATGTGGCCTTACTGAAAAAAATCCCTGTGGATTTCCTAATAAGTTCTACTGAGCATTGCATAGAAATTACATACATATTT
This sequence comes from Dipodomys ordii, assembly GCF_000151885.1. Taxonomy (NCBI): domain Eukaryota; kingdom Metazoa; phylum Chordata; class Mammalia; order Rodentia; family Heteromyidae; genus Dipodomys; species Dipodomys ordii. The sequence goes on along the minus strand of NW_012267289.1, from coordinate 8,638,344 downwards.
ACAATTAGAGAAGTTTCCCAATTTCCAGTCTGTATCAAACTTCTAATAAGGTCTCTAGTGGAGATTGTTAAATTCACTAGGACATTTTCAACAGTGGTTGTTAGCATTCTGCGTATGTCTTCCGTTAACAGGTGAATGAAGTGCTAGACAATTACTAACCCATGAATTCTTTTCCAGAAGTTAATAGAAGTCTCAAAATGTTTCAGTCATAATAGCTTTTCTGAAAGAGAAGTGATTCTTCTCTGCTTCCTTTCATAATAAAGTAAGACAAGGGCTTTTCAGTCCTTGGTATCTACCAGATTTGTTCAAGTTCTTGATTTATATTCACAGTATGTGACATCTTAGTAAAGATTAGAGAATGGTCTAGCAATATATTGAGAGGACAAATAGTATAAAAGCAATTGGAATTTTTACTCTCATCAGTGTAAGCCTTATTCTCATCCCATTTTTAGTGCTGCAGAAAGTTTTAACAGGTGAGTTCTGGGAAGATGGCAGAGGAGAAGGTAGAGGCTAAACAAGCTTTCACATAGAAAGCAGTTTTAGTGTTCCAGTGAACAGTCTTAAGCCAGAGAATCACACCAAGTGTTCCATCACAGTACAGAGATTTAGGCCAGAGAGGGAAAATCCAGGCAAGGAGACAGATCTGAGCACTTGCCAGTAGCCACCACTGCAGTGGCAGTGGTGGTGTTGGCTGCAGCCGTAGCCGCCATATCTGCAACACAGAGAGTCCGGGACAAAGGAGCCAGACGTGGTGGGTAAGCGGATTCTACTCAACACCAGCAAGAACTGACAAGGAGCAGACATCTTCATCATGCAGTTTGCAGACTAGAGACAACCCAGGAACCAACACTCGATGTGAGTAGAAGCCAGACGTCCCACTCCTTCTCAGGGAGCAGAGGAGGGAAGGCCACTCCTCCCCCCAACTACTGGAGATCTCCATCTTTGAAGGCCCAGATAAGCTGCTAGCTCCAGCTCAGGCCTTGGAAGAAAACTAGAGTCATTTAGCAGGTCACAAGAACCTAACCTGACCTGCCAGACTCAGCTCCACCCAGGGAAAAGTCACCCAGCTCTGGAGGAGAGGGGGCAGCCCCAGGAGTGGCTCTCTTCACTGGGTAAACAGAGCCAGTCTGCCCCTCCCTTTAGCAGCCTTGACAATCAGTTGAAATTCAGTAAACATAAACCCTGAGAATGGCTCAAGGCTGGGCTCTGTGAGTCTCTCACAATCTAGCCCCTCAGAGAAAAGCTACTGTTTACTGAAAGGCCTCAACTCTACCCAGAACCTAGCCTCATCACAGGATCTCCAAACTTGAGAAACAGCCATCTCCCTCTTTTGTGATATTCAAAGCAGATATCCCTCCCATTGAACTAGCCTGGGAGGAGGAACCAAAATCTTGAGGAAAGCAGAGCATTTTTCTGCCTGCTCAAACAAACTGACTTAAGAAACCAACCAAGCCACAGGAAAATCAAACACCACAAGCAGACCAGAGACTCCAACAAGAGGCTGGTTATGGACACAAGGGAAATACAGGATCTTCCAACATCTCCCCCAAAAAAACAAAGAACTTTTTTTTCTTTTTTCTTTTCTTTTTTTTGTACTTTTTTATAAAATTTTTTTTTCTAAAACTTTTTTAAATTTTTATCTTTTAAAAAAATTGTTTCTAGTAACTTTTTTTCTTCCTCATAATTTTTATTTTAGGGTTATATGTGTGTGTGCATTCTTCTTTCTTTCTTTCTAATTTTTTATTTTTTTTGTTTAACTCTACTGAACTTCTGATCTTTTCTTTCTTTCTCATTCTTTCACCTTTTCTTCTCTTTCTTTCTTCTTTGTGTGACTTAATTGCTGTTCTGCACATCTTCAGATATACCCATAGTCGATTATTAGACCTTATCCCCATTGTGTACACACTTAATCCAAAAATTTATTACTCAATTCAAAACCACTTAGACTTAAATTACTTAATAGCAGTACTACTGCTTTATACCTATATAATATTTTAAGCATTTTTATTTTTTAGTTTTCCAAGTCTCCTTTATATCCCTCCCTTTCTCTCATTATATCCACGTTCTTCTCTGATTATTTCATTTTCAAATCTGCATAATTTTTAACATTGCACTTTGTAATTTTTAATTTTGCTGTTCTATTTTTTCTTGTCTCTTTTTTTCTCTTTCTCTTCCTTCATTTTTTCTCTCTACTTTCATCCTATCCAATCTATTTCCCACATTGAGATTAGGATTTAGTTAACTCTCCCTGAGCCTTTCCACATCTCTCTATTCCTATTTTTACCCATATCTCTCCCTAAACCTAATAATTTCTGGTTTGCCAAATTCTTCTTTGTGGTTCATAGCCCATTAATATATACTTGTTTGATGTTGAATAGACATATCTGTTGAAATAGATTGTATCTGCAGACTTTTGACTGTGTAACTACAGACTTTGGTTGATGCTTGCCTTAAGATAGTGTTCTAGCACAAGACTGGTGTTACTTTCATTCCAAATGGGCAGAGTAAGCCGGATAAACACAAGAAAAATGTCAAGTCCGGGTATCTCAACTCCCACTCATGATAATCAGGGGACAGAATAGATAATGAGTAATCCAGAGGAGAGTTCCCAAATAGCTCTACAAACACTGCTGGCACACATGGTAAATGAAAAGATTGAAAACATACAAAGGACTCTGTATGAGCATGATAGGGAGAGGGAGAGGAAGCAAACCAAACATTAATACAGGAATATCATGAGCGTGAGGAAGACACTCAAAAACTGATATAGGAATTGCGTGAGCAGCTTGAGAACACTCAAAGAGAAAGGCAGGAATGATGTGAGCAGGCTGAGAGCACTCAAAGAGAAATAGAGGAATGATGTGAACGTGAGGAAAATAAGCAAAGAGTAATACAGGAATTGAGAGAGCAGGATGAGAATACACAAAATCACCAAAGGCATTCATGGAATCCATTAACAAAGAGCTGAAGGAAGTCAGGGAGACCACAAAAGGAATGCTGAATGGAAACCAACAGAAGGAATGGGACTTCAAGGAAACCATAACGAATCAACTAAGTGATTTGAGAACAAACACTGAACACCAAATTAAAGAAGTAAAGAAGTCCATACAAGATCTAAAACAAAGCTTCAACAAAGAATTTGAAGCCATCAAAGATGACCAATTAGAAGGAAAAGAAATAAAAAACAAAGTAGAAAGTCTTGACAGCAGGTAAGACCATGCAGAAGATCCAATCTCAGGGATTGAAGACAGCCTAGATATTATAGAGAAAGAACATACAACCATCCAAGACAAGTCCAAGAAATATGATAGATCTATCCAACAC